>NW_019731600.1:921594-1032095 GCF_002891405.2 Cryptotermes secundus
TGATTAAAATGTGTTTAAATGAAACGTATAGTAAAGTCCATATAGGTATACGTTCGTCCAATAAATTTCCTATCCAGAATGGTCTAAAACATGGAAAAGCTTTATCGCCACTCCTTTTCAACTTTGCTTTAGAATATGCCATTAGGAAGGTCCAGGACTGTAAATAAATGAATGAATGAACAGCAAAATGTCATAATGAAAAAAGCAATATTCATGCAGGCTATCACCAAACAGTGTGTACAATACATTAAAGGAATGCAAGGAACAAAGGAACAGCTTAATCTTCNACACCTTAAACTTCCCTTTAAAAATAGACAAACAGACGAATTGATTACAAATGACATGGAGAAATTAACTAAAACAACCATTTAGAGAAAAGCAGTTTCTTTTCAACAGTTAAAACTTCCAGCTGGTGTTAATGACACTCAAAATAAAGGATTATTTTTCTTAAGTTGGAATCCAGCAATGCAATTTGTGGTCAATTCAATTTCTGCATAGTGCATTCACTACTATTGGTAATGTAGATGCTAAATGAGTCACACATTGCTCCATCCATTTTTATATTTCCTCCAGAATTATTGTGAAATTATCATAATCATACACATTCTCTTGTCTCATTCACAGCTAAAAACCTCTGCACTTCATACGCTGTAATTAAATATGGTACACAAATATCCAAACATACACACAGAAAAGCAGATACATGTATAACATCTCTTACTTCACTCGTCTGGCTAACTGTAAATTTTACATACTTGTAACACCTATCCACTGAGTTGACAAAAATTATGGATTTTCCCCGTACAAGATGCAACTTCAGTAATGCATATAAAATAGCTGCCTTTTCATCTTCTTCAGCAGCTAAATGGTAGTGTGACAGCTGTGAGGCTGGTGCGAGTTCCGGTTCTTGAAGTTTCAGGATCACAGGATTGTGTAATACTAAGCTTTTCAAGCTCAGCACATCTTCTGATAGAGTAGCACTGGCCAGCGTTGCTTGGTAGACATTAGGCAAGTAACTATAACATACACAAGTAAATGCAGTGTTATGTTGGTTCATCCATACCTGCTTTGAAACAGGCATATCAAATGTAAGATTTGAGGTTTTCACGGCAGTGACTATGAAGAAAGCAGTCTTCTGGGATGTGGCACTGTGCAGATGTGGTGTTAACCGGCGTTTCGGAGGAATGTATCGCCTCAATCTTCAGGGTAGAAGGAAAAATAAGAAATCCGCAAGGGGGGGGGCAAGTCTACATGGGAAATCAGTGGTGAGGGAGGGGGAAAGTGGCTGAAAACAGAAGCAGGGTTTTGTTGTGTCAGGGGAGAGAGAGGCAAGAAACTAATAAAAGAGAAAAATAAGTTTCAAACTGTAGATCTGGTTGTGCCAATAAAAAGTATAATTCAAAATTCAGTCACAGAGAAACCAACTTCAAAATCTGATAAACGAAGAACACAGATGGTTCTCCTAATTACTGCTATTGAGCCGAACAAACTCTCTGATAACAGAACCAGGATTAATACCAGAAACACAAAAGCAAAACAATTAACAATATCCTGTGACAGTTCAATCCATTTAATCCCATGCACATTACCTTAACCCTTTAAAGCACAGTGGTTATGACTAGGGCCCAGATCTTTATGCTCTAAAAAGCGGGGAAAATATGCACCAAAAATAAAACAATATGCACTTAAGAAACAGGTCGCTTTATTCAGACTCACCTACTTACATGTATCATTCACTGCAGAAAGTAGCATCACAATAGGCAACTAGAAGTCTTTCAGTGTTTTCTGGAGACAAACTACGTCTATTGTCTGTCAAAATAAGTTTATAGGCTGAGAATGATCTTTCTGCATCAACTGACGTGATTGGACAGTATTTATATACTGTCGCCGAAGGTTAGGAACATTCATTTGGCAAAGATACCCTAATTCCACTCAAGTACTGACAAACTGACTGAATCTTTTTTAGTCCTGGGTTTGAATTCAACACAATTTCTAACTTGCATTTAATCATCTCTGAAATTTCGCCTGGAGCAGAATTCAGTGAACAAGTTGATTTCTGAACGAGTTCAAGTGAGTCATGAAGGAGTGCACCACAAGATTCTAAGCTCTCAATGGCTTTTGAAACTGTAGAAAAATGTGCATGGATAAAACTCACATCTTGATAAACAGTATCACTTCCAAACACAACTTTTGTTTCACGGACACATGCATACTCATCTTAAAGTTTTGCAACCACTTCTTTTACTTGATTGAAATTCTCCTGATAAAATGAAACTGTGGATAACAATGTCCCCCACCTAGTTAGGACAGGTTCAGGTGGCAGAGGAACCTGAGGTAGGCAATCTTTGTAGAACTGGACACGATCCAGTGCTTTCAGAAACAGTTTCTTCCCACTTGCAATTAAATCATTAACAGCTGGAAACTGTGCGCATATTTTTTCTGCAATACTGTGTAACCCGTGCGCTAAACAGGTTACGTGTATAAGATTTGGATAAAATACTTGTAAGGCCTTCACTACATTCAGCATATAGGAAGCTCCATCTGTGAGTAATACAAGCACCTTACAACAGTTATTCTCAATTTCAGATGGCCATAGTAGTCGCAGACAATCATTTACAAATCTTATTAGTGTGCTATGTTTGGTTTTCTCTAGTACTTTGCAAGCAAAAAGATGATGCTTGCCGGGTTCGTCTGGATGTAGCTTACAAACTACGAAATTTCCTATGTATCGGCCACATAAATCGGTTGCCTCATCCATCGATATCCAGATACAGTTCCCTCTAATGTCAGAAAGTACACAATATTTCTCCAGAAATGATCACACAACTGGACTGCTTAATTTATTCCATGGAATGTTGCTGCATACTAAAGCCTTACAAAGATCGGCTGAAAATGTATTAACAGAGGACTTGGGTTTGACCTGTGTAAGAAGCAGTAGTTGTGGTGTGCTGTTCTTCTTCCCCTTCTTTGCCGTAATATGTGCAGTCGTTCTTGATTGTTGTTCAAATTGAAATTTCTTTTTACATTTTACTTCCTTTGTGCAAACTTGACAGTACACCCGACACCCACCAATTTTTTAAATATCTACTGCTGCACTTTTCTTTAGGCATTTTCAGTATGCAAACACTTTTTTTATGCAGACTATTAAAGAAAAGAGTAACATATTAACTGAAGAGGTTTCTCTTGAGACCAACCCTCTGATGCTACTGTCTGCTGTGGTGGTCAGTGGAATCCCAGCCCATCCCTTTCGAAATAACCAAGCTACCTGCTTATATTGTAAGTGGTAATAGTGCTGTTACTCAGAGAGTTGTGAATAGCAACTGGCAAGTGATGTCCAAAACACAGGAAAACCCGATTTTGTTAGAGAATATTAAAATTATCCTTAATTTCAAACATATATGCAGAAATATGCTCTTACATTTAGAACATGCAATAATGACCAAAAACCCACAAAATATGCATTTAAAAAAAATCCGGGCCCTAGTTATGACATATATCACCTGCTTTAACATTAAGGAATTCTGCATTTTCCCACAATGTATCTGGGTTTTCTATGGTTCTCAGAATAAACAGTGATTATTTCCATGAACAGCATGGATCGGTTTGTCTTTCTAACAGAGATGCAGTGTGTTTTCTGTTAGGTATGAAATGAACTTCTAAATATTACGCAGATGAACATCAGGCTTAAAACAGTTAACTATTAAGGAAAAAAACACAGGATGCTGCACAAGAAAGTTTACCTTAAGACCTCCTTCACCTCAGATTCATATCCAAATGAAAACACAAGATCAGCTTCATCCACTACCAAAATCTCAAGCGAGTTCCTCAGTTTGAGATTTCGAGCCTTCAAGTGAGTTAATACCCTCAATGGTGTACCCACAACAATATCGGGACGTTCAACCAAAAGATGGCGCTGCGCAGAAACATCTACCTAAGGAATTGATGGCAACATATTTTTACAAGTTACAAGAATGAACAGGACAGCTATACAGAGTGTCCGAGGAGGAATGTGCCAAACTTCAGGAGGGTGTTTCTCATGTTAAAGTATGCCAATATAACCCAAAACACCTATGTCCAAAGTTGAACGGTTACGGAGATAATGCCCAGAGAAGTGTGAAACTTTGACCGGTGTTACACACTTGTTGATTATAAAATACATATTAAAACTGGCAGGAATATGTGGTTTCTGTAATGTTAATAATGTACATAACATCAAACTAACTTGTGAGTGACATGAAGCCATTAAATTGAACTACAAAAAACTCGCACGCCATGTCAAAGTTGTCGTTAAGAGTTCCAAGCACTATACATGACACATAAATGGCAAGCGCTGACGTAACATTGCTGACTGCGCGTTCTGGTATGCGAGTGTATGGGGCTAATGTAAGCTGCCATCACCACACTCAAGGACAAAAGTAGATAAGACATGCCAGCTGACAGGTACAGTACGTGGACTCGCCAGAAGACCACACTTTTCTCGGGCCATTATCTCCGTAACTGTTCAACTTTGGACACAGGTGTTTTGGGTTATATCAGCGTACTATAACATAAGGAACACCCTCCCGAAGTTTGACACATTCCTCCTGGGACACCCTGTATATAGAGTTTAACACTTCCATGCACACTATGTAGATCTCTGCACCTTAGTACAGTAGCTTGCATGTTATGGCACAACTGACTGCTGATCTATTACAAATTTTGCATGTCTCTCTTATGGTAGTATATATCAGAAAAAATTATAGCAAAAATTATTCTAGCTTGTGTTTACCTATGTTACTCAGCATACAGAAGAGGCATGAGAAATCTGAACTACAAACTTTGTCATAACATGTCAGAAAGGCCATACTAAGGTGCAACTGTGACATGAATATGAAAAGTTAAGACTTATTGACTTTTCATGCTGTAGAAATCTGACGTGGGAGCTGAAGCTGTTCAGTGATACACCCAATCATTAACATTATACATAATCAGGTAAGACAGTACATCAGCTATTTGCAGACTACAGGAGCGCCTATGATTCAGTTAGGAGGGAAGCACTGTACAATATTCTGATAGAGTTTGGGCAACCATGAGACCAGTTAGGCTGATTAAAATGTGTTTAAATGAAATGTATGGTAAAGTCAGTATACGTAAACATTTGGCCGATAATTTTCATCTCCAGAATGGTCTAAAACAAGGAGATGCTTTATCACCACTCCTTTTCAACTTTGCTTTAGAATATGCCATTAGGGTCTAAGAAAACCAGGTGGGACTGAAATTAAATGGGACACATCAGCTGCTGGTCTATGCTGATGATGTGAATCTACTGGGTGATAGTATAGATACCATAAAGAGAAACACACAAACTTTAACTGACACTATTAAGGAGGTTGGTTTAGAAGTAAACACAGAGAATACTAAGTATATGTTGCTGTATTGTCACCAGAATGCAGGACAAAATCATGGCATAAAGATAGCTAACAGATGTTTCTGAAATGTGGCACAGTTCAGATATTTGGGAATGACTGTAACAAATCACAACCTGATTCAGGAGGAAATTAAGAGGAGACTGAACTCGGGTACCGCTTGCTACCATTCAGTCCAGAAACTCCTGTCTTCTCATCTGATGTCTAAAAAACATAATTATTAGAATACACAAAATTAAAATTTTGCCTGTGGTTCTGTATGGGTGTGAAACTTGGTCTCTGATATTAAGAGAGGAACACAGACTGAAGGTGTTTAAGAACAGGGTGTTGAGGAGAATATTTGGACTAAAGGCAGATGAAGAGACAAGAGGTTGGAGAAAGATGCATAATGAGGAGCTTCATAACTTGTATTCTTCTCCAGGTGTAAATGGAATGATCAAATCAAGGAGGGTGAGATGGGCATGGCATGTAGCACAAATGGGGAGCAGAGGAATGCATATAGGATATTGGTGGGAAAGCCGGAAGGAAAGAGACCACTTGGAAGACCAAGAGGTAGGTGCGTGGTGTAGCTGTTCTTTTGTGTTACTAGCGCCGGCAGAGAAATTCAAATAATCTCAGGTTGAGTTGACTGGCCATGATTTAGGTGATTAGGGGGGCTTCAGCCATAGGAAGGTCAACACTCAAAACCAATTAGCTGTTTAAAGTCTTTACTCGAATTGCACTATTCAAATGATAACTGCGCCGTAGTGATCCACTTAACTGAATGGTGGACTTGGGCTCCTTTACTGGGTACTAATACATCTAGTCAATAGGAACCACAAAGTGTATATACGGGGGTCAGGACACGTGTACCCCCAGTGAATGTAAATTTCAGAGTTCTCCACCAAGCATGCTCTCAATGGTAAATATTTGCCCTGGTTACCCAGAAATTCGGGCAAAGGACGTCCCACTTCAGATTTTGATTTGCTAGACCAGGCAAGCTGGGAGGCTGTGTAATCCTTCCCCTCCAATTATAAAATGGAATACCCATGCGTGCAGGGTTTAGGGGTGAACTTTGCCACCTGCTGTGTGGCTGTCAAACTGGAACTGGGGGCAGCATAACACGACTGCTAAAATTATTACTTCCCCTGTCAAACTTTAGAATTTCTAAAGAACCCAGTCTCATGTTATACATTAACTTGACTGATTTACTGATGGGCAGCTGGCTTCAAGCTCGACCCAAGCCACCTGCTGCGTGTCTCAGGAGGAATTTGGACAGTTGGGGCAACTAGTTAGTTGCAACAGTGCTCAGTTGATAGTCAGGTGGTGATGAGAAGACTAGGAGGTTGGTGTGAAATGCCTGCAAGTTAGTCACAAGAGTGCTCAGTTGAAAGTCTGCCTGTAAAGACAAGAGAAGATTTTTTTTTGTGTGATATCTGGAGTGTGTAATTCAGAGAGACCGTTGTAATTCCTGTGTTAAAATCTGTTGCCAGGAGATGGCTAGTGGAGACTGTAATAGACTGAGGACACTAGTCTGTGTGTGTCAGTGATCTGTAAAGTGTAGGTACAAGTTGTGGGTGTATAAGTGCTCAATAAATCAAGTCACCAATCCAAACCCCATCTACAGTCATACACGCGATAATACATAAATGTGTTACATTAAAATTTAATTTAAATTAAATCAATGTATGTAGGTCATACTGAAAGTGATGAGCAACAATTTTTTGTAAAGTAACATGCTTTATTATTGACAAACCAAATACACCACCTCAATCTACAGACCTTTCTTTATTTTTCCACATAATCTCCACTTCTTTGTACATATTTCACCCAGCAATCTGGGAGTTTGAAAATTCCCCTTCTATAAAATTCTGTTCCAGCCATCTGAAGACACTAACGCACCGCTTTCTGAATTCAGCGTGCTTATGAAGTGTGCGCATGGGTGCAAGCAGTGTTCGAAAATGGGTGAAACATTTTAAAGATGGGAACACCAGCATTGAACGTGAGCCTCGGAGCAGTCGTCCTCGAACAGCCTCAACTGAATGCAACAGGGAAAGAGTGGATGAGATCATTCAAGATGACAGACGTGTGACTGTGGACATAATAGCCCAGAAACTTGGAATAGGGCACAATGCAGTACAGGAGACGATTGAAAGCTTGGACTATAGTAAAGTTTGTGCTCGTTGGGTCCCGCGGTTATTGACCGAAGACCACAAAGGTCACATGGAAGCAATTGCAAAGATGGGGTGGGAAGTTCTTCACACCCCTCCTATAGGCCTGATCTGGCACCCTCCGACTACCATCTTTTTGGATTTGTGAAGGATCAGATGCATGGACGTTTTGAGACAAGGGAGGCAATTCAGAAAGCAGTGCGTCAGTGTCTTCAGATGGCTGGAACGGAATTTTACAGAAGGAGAATTTTCAAACTCCCAGAACGCTGGGAGAAATGTGTATAAAGGAGTGGTGATTATGTGGAAAAATAAAGAAAGGTCTGTAGACTGAGGTAGTGTCTTTGGTTTGTCAATAATAAAGCGTGTTACTTTATAAAAAATTGTTGCTCATGACTTTCAGTACGACCCTCATATTAGAAGTAAAATTCTTGATCACATCAGTTATTACTTATATATATTGTAACGTGTTTCCGTTACTGAATACGCCGTAGAGATCGTTAACTGGTTTATTGAACAATCTACAACTAACGGCTATAATTAATGATCACAATNGATAATAAGTATAGTGGTGTATGAATATGAGGGGTGAGCCATAAAAACTGGTCCTCACACTGCGACCTTTAATGATCTATAAGCTATATTGGTGTACATGTATATCAAATATGAGGGGAGTAAAAAAGTTCCCGGAATGGTGGTATAGCACTAACTTACAATCTCACTAATGTTACTATGGGCCCAAGCAAGGCTAAAACAAATAGCCAAACAGTAACTCACTGTATGTGTGACCTGAATAAAGCTTATATACAACATTATGTAGTGACTACAATACACCAAATCTTTGACACACATACGTATTACCTCAGGGTCAGGCTAGAATACAGTACTTCAATCAAATATTTTACAATTTTATATGATATAAAATATTTTATGACATGAAAACCTGTATTCTAATCTATACTTGTAACATTGGAATAACTGTAATTTTAAGAGGAATACTCTTAGACATCTTCCTCAATGGGATCCAGAGGGTAAAATATTCAATTATTTTACATACAGATAACACATTTCTTGTTTACATTGTTCATGAGGATAGGGTTTTAATGCTGCATCATGTCACTCCATTTATAAACTGTGTCAATAAACATAGGTTGTATAACTGTATACATATGGTCTTATACTTGATTAGCATTAGTCTACGGTCTTCAGGATGAAGGTCTACATACACCTTTCAGAAAACATAATTGCTAAAGAACAGAAATGACATATTCACTATAATACTGTAATTACTCTTGAACACTATTCACAATAATTTTAGGCCTGTAAGCCTATAAAGACCAGGAACAACTTTCCTGAGGAAATCACTAAATTTACTTCAAGTTCAGATATTTTATAATGTTTTAAATACTAACACTATGTAGTATCAAATGGAGCAAGACAAAATAGTAGTGAATGGTGAATATGGGAGGGAGCTGTCATGATGTTTGGAGGTACTAACCTGGTATTTGCCTTGAGGGACTGAGAAAAACCAAAGGAAGTTCTGATGATACAGTTGATCCCAGGCCGGGGATTCAAATTGGGCACATTCAAAAAGCAAGTCACCATATCAGTCCATTAGGTAGGTTACTTTAAGACATACCTCCGAACTACCATGACATCTCAAGTTAGTATAGGAGAAAAAATACAAGCTGGTGGATTAATGGCCTACAGTACAAAGATATCTCCATACTTAGAGACGAACAGAATTACTTACTTGAGGTGATATATCGACACAGCAAATTTCACGGGTACATTTTGTAGTTAACTCCATGAAATTTCTATGTATTTGTTGACAAAGCTCTTTACTTGGTGCAAGAATGAGGGCTTTTGTATCTTGCTCCTTTGACATCTGAAACATTTAAAAATTACAAATACCACAATATGTCAATTCCCAAATTATTTCACTTGGGTGGGGACAGGGATAATCTGAACAATGTAAGATGTGAAACTAGCAGGCATTTCAGGAATAAAAAATCTGAAAGACAAAACTGATGAGCTTGCAACAGACAGCAAGAACAAGAACATTAGGGACCTATATAGAGGAACAAATGACTTTAAGAGGATCTACCAACCTGGAAGTGAGGAGTTCCTCCCCTCTTTATGTTACTGAATTTCCAGGAGGGGGATCGCTGCCATTGTCCCTGATTCACTCGTGTTCCAAATCCCCCCCCCCAAGTAGAATGGGATGTCCAAGCTAGCAGTGATTCAGAGAAAGGCTCTTCCTCAGTGCTAAGTACTTAATAACAAGGACGACAATAACACAAAATTAAATAACAGTAACTAAACACTCGTATCAACAAATCCAATATTATTACACACTCTTGCGCTAGGCTGCTTGTAGAGTACAAAATGAATCACAAACAAAAAGTACAATAATATGCAGTTGACAAAAACTCGGAGCATTGGACAGCCTCTTGTCTAGAAATACATGACTACCTTCTTATAATCTCATTAACTAGCCCCAGCAACACAATCCTGGGGCAACACCGATCAATACAAAAAACCATAACATACATCTAAACTCGAATCAATTAACAATGTACATATGCAGAAGAAAATATTTACCATACAAAAGGGGCACTAAGTAAGCCCCAGTGATATTACAATATTTAACCGAACGCTCAACATTTATCTCTCTCCCGCAAGGCAGTCACAGCCCCAGACGGTCAAAACAACAGACCAAAACAGAATTTTGAGTATTCTTTCGAAACTGAATTTTGACCTACCTCTGTGACTGCTTGTAACCCACTGAGATAGGTCCTCACTCTGTGTATCTGGACCAAGCTGGCAGAATATACTAGAACAGCTGGACAAAGGGGGGAGATCACGTGATATACTGGAATGCAGAGCATATTATGCAACATAGGAAGCACCGAGGGGAGGGGAATAGGGAAAGGTGAGTGCCCAGCCGTCCAGTGGTACCAAAACAACTCTACCATCAAGCCATATGTAAACATGGCTCAGAAGAAACTTATTGATGGATGAGACTGGTGATCTGCTTGCAGATTCCCACATTTTGAACGGGTGGAATTACTACTACTCTCAGTTACTGAATGTACATAGGGTCCATTATATTAGGTAGGCAGAAATACATACAGATCAGCCATTAGTCCCTGATCCTAGCCCTTTTAGGTTGAAATTGCTATTGCAAAATTGAAAAGGTATAAATTGCCAGGTAGTGATCAAATTCTGGCAGAACTTATTCAAGAAGATGAAATATTATATTTTTAAGATCAATAAGTTAATTAATTCTATTTGGAATAAAGAAGTATAGTCTGAGCAGTGGAAGAAGTCTATTATTGTACTAGTTTACAAGAAGGGTGATAAAACTGATTGTAGTAATTATCGTTGGATAGCACTGCTATCAACTTCATACAAAATTTTATCCAATATTCTCTCAAGGTAACATGATCATAACTGTATAAACATAAACTCGTCCCTATGCTTAATTACGCAATATGCTATGAAGACACATAGGTGAACTAAGATATAGCTCCGACCGCAACATAGCTCAAGCGATTAGTCACTGGCTTCCAACTGTGGCGGCCCAGGTTCGACCCTGGGTCTGGTCAAGTGGGATTTGTGGTGGATAAAGTGGCGCTGGGGCAGGTTTTCTCTGAGTACTTCGGTTTCCCTTGCCAATCTTCATTCCACCAATTGCTCCACAATCAACCTTACCTATCATCTGGGGTTGGTACAATAGGCCAGAAATGGCCGCAGTACAAGGGACTTAGTCCCACCCCACTAGCACTAAAAAAAAAAGATATAGCTCCACCATTCTTGATCTTGGTACTAGATGGAGGAGAGCAGTCAGTTTCACGACTTGAATGCCCCACCTCCAGGGAAAGACCCAGGTAGGTTCCAGAGACAACCTGGATGGTATGGTGTACAGAAAAATCTCCCACCCCTGCCAGGAACTGAACTCCATCCGTCCTGTCCACAGCTACTGAGCTATCCCGACTCCTATACACATGCAAGAACTTAAAAAAGAAAAAACTTTGTCCGTCAATGATTGGCCGAGACTTGCACTTTGTACCTCTGAAACACAAATTAGATATGTGAACAACTGGGCTAATGTTTAATGTTTACTGATACAATTTAAATAAATCTCTTATGTGCAAAAACCTCAATATGAATATGTATCGCTGAGCAAGCTGGCTCAAGCAATAATGCTTTCAACTTCTACATGGGAGGTACCTGATATGAATTTCAGCTGAGGGACCCACTATCTTGAGGAAGTTTTCTCATGGTTTATTCCAGTTTTCATGGAAAATGCTGAAATACTATCTCTAATTAGGCCTTGTCTGTTTCCTCTCAGATTATTTCCAATTCACTTATCATAGCACCATCTGATGCTATATAATCTAAAAATATGGACTGCCTAATTAAACAAACCACATAACAAAAATACAAATACATATCAATGTTTCTTTTCCACTGACAAACTATACTAGTCTCATGCTGTGTCATGAGTACAATGATCTCTTCTTATTCTGTGCTTTATATGCTGGAGACTGTGACAAACTGAGCAGTGTTTCAGGCCCATCTGAAGATTTGTATGGTAGAGCTTGGTTTTCCAAAACAGGAAAAGATCTTAGTGCAAGTTCCATTACACTTTGTACTTTTCTACATTATTACCTCTGGAAACCTGCTTATTAACGTATATATATGCATCATTTCTAAACTGTAATAATTATAATTTGCATTACTAAGCTGGCACAGGCTTACTTACTTGTTTAGAATTAAGAATCCTCTGAATAACAGGTATAGCAAATGCTCCAGTCTTTCCTGAACCTGTCCGCGCTCGCAAAAGCACATCTTTCCCCTCCAAGAGAATGGGAATGGCTTTTTCTTGAATTGGTGTTGGTTCCAGCCAACCAAGTTTCGCAACTGCCTGAAAACCAAATAAACACGACACCTGCTTATTCAGATCAATTTATTTGTTGAATCCAAATCTTGTCACGAACACTACTCGTAAAGCACCCACATCAGAATTTAAGAAAATGATTCAAGTGTTCCATTCGATTGCTTAATTAACCTTACGAGTTGATATCAAACAACCTTGTTCCCACACACATATTAACCTTTAATATTCTGTCATCTAGTTCCATTTCATGAAAGTTACGTGGTTTAACACCTTCTTCTGCCATTTTTAATAACTTGCCTACAATTGAATACAATCACATGTACTAAAATAACTGGCACATGTATCTATTCCAGCGGACATTTTACACCACGGATCACGCTGTGAGCCGTTCTATTCTTGTTGATGCGTGTCAGAAATAATTATCGTGTTAGATACGTGGGCACACCAGGGATACGGAACAAGCGCAATTTCCGACAATTATTATCAGTCTGAGTTGAAAACATGGTACTGAATTGAGCAGCGCAAATTGAGGGATCTGAGTCGCCGTCTCCACAATTTGCGCTGCTTCATTCGCTAAAACGGGCACTTCTATCTTAGAGATTCGTGGCAGACACGGATCAACACATGGGCGGCATGCACGTCCCAAATCCTAGACTTCCATAAAAAATATGATCATTGACTCGCCAAATTGAAGACTAACCATGCAAGTTTGCGCATGTATCAAACGTATAATTCTGAATGTATGCTCCGATAATCTTTGATTTGATTTCCGAACGTGATATATATGATCCTTATCAAGATAAGATATTGAAATAGGGCTATACCAAACAAATTTGAAAGCAGCTGCATGGGTAATCTAGTCTTAATTTTTGCAGAATATTGGCACAGTGTATGTATGTAAGCGAAAATACATTGTGCAGTTCTCTGCAATAACATTTGTCGAATACAAGAATAGGTGACGTCATTACCGCTTCCACAGAAGTGAAAGAGGAAACGGCGTGTGATTTGCGATTGTGGAAGACATTTTTATAATATTGTCTTGGTTAACGGCTTCTAAGTATTGTCGAAATGTCGAAGCGTAGAATAGAGGTTGATTCTTACGCAAGGAAAAAAAGGTAAAGCAGTGGTAATCATTTTTGCTATTTAAATGTCTTGTGTTCTAAATGTTTTGTATGGGGTTACCTCTAGTTTTCAGCCTAGAATTATATGTTTACGAAGGCATTATTTCGTGCTTTGTTCCGTCGTTGTGTATAATAAATGAACTGGAGACTTTGTTGAACATTAAAGGGTTGTTAATTTTTTTTTTTTTTTAATGTTTGAAGTATGACTCGCATGAAACTAGTCAGACCCTAATGACATTTTTCCAATGAAGTGCACTGCAGTATATTAATCCCTGCCACTAGATGGATAGCTAGAAGTATATGATATGCATTCTAGGTATAGATTATTTGCATGTCATGTATGGTAGTGTATTAGCATGTTTGAACAAATCACCAGTGTAATCAGTGTAATCTGCTGACAATTTCTATATCCAGTGGTCATGTACCTGAATGGATCAATGAACGCTAATAAACACAATATAATACCACAGTAAGCAGATGACACAAGACACATCGTACCCAACATTTCACATGAACATTAAAGTTGCTGTAATTTTATGATAAGCATTGTAGTTGTATATAATTAAAAATGTGCTGTTATGTAAGGTTTATGAATTTGTCAGCAGAGTAGAAGGTGTGAAACAACAATGGAATTTGTGTTACTAGTGGACAGACGTTTAGTTCTTGTTGGGAGTTGGTTGTACTTTTTAATTTCTGTATAACATACAACTTTTTGGTGGACCTTAAGATGGGCAGTTGGTGTGTTGAGATCATGTCTGTATCTAGTGTTAACTTCTTGAAACTCTGAATTTGATTTAAAATTAACTATAAATGCCATTAAAGCAGATGTATACCAGAGGCAGCTGTTAATATTTAGTGCCTTAAATAAACCTGTACACAACCTGGCCATAATTCTAATTATTTTCTTTTGCCTTTAGATTGTTAGTTAACATTCTCTTTTGTTAGAGAAAGTGTTTATATTTGTTATTACTGATGTGTTACATTTCTACATTTGTATAATTTTCTTCATACACATATGATGGACATCAGGTTTACTGAGTATAACTTCAAATGCACTTAATATAAACAATATATTCTGACTTTCACTATTGTTCATTTTCAGCTGTGATCGAGAGAATGACAAGGATAGAGATCGGAACAAGGAGAGGTAAGCTTCTGTGTTTAAATGTATGTCAAGTTGGTTAATAACTGGTATATATTTTGAATGAAATTGGTTTTTGGTTCCTCCCTCCCCCCCATTTAATCACAATATCTATAAAATCTACCAATTATAGAGCCTCACATTCTGTTTCGTATTAGGGTGGTATAATGTTAAAGTATGGAGTGTAATTTCACAATGTATTATAATGTTGAACAGCAGTGGCTATTGTAGATTCCAAATTAATAATTGATTGTACCATAATACACCATTAACCGAAGACTAAATTTCTCTTAGTTTTATGGGTTGCAAGGCTATGCCTGGATATAAGTACATACTGTAATTGATTTTGCATATGACAATTGTATATTGATTTTGCCATCTTTGCACAGTTTAAAGTGAGCAAGGGCTCGTGGAGAGACATTTGTATACCTGTTTTGATTAGAGGCTGTGATGATGTTGTGATGTGTGTATTTCCTCCTTTGCAACTGATAATCTGTTACTGTTAAGTCTGCACCGTGTGACATGTGGCTCGTATGAAAGCACTCCACCTACATATTTCCTCATACATTGCCACCATCCACTTATGACATTGATATGAGTGTGCCCAATGAGTGATATGTGTTACGATCACAAGTGACAGTTACGTATCAGCTACTGGTGAGAGCAGTTACTGATACATACATACATACATACATACATACATACATACATCAGCATTTCAGAGTATTCACAAGTGTGCAACTGGCACTGAATATAAAACTTGTCAAACAACAGTCACAAGACAGTCACAGATAAAATTGCAGAAACAACAATTCAGCCATAGTTAAAATCTAAACTGAATACCTCAAATAAATGGATACAATGTTACGCATACAATTATACCGACAAGATAATTAGCAATACATAATAATTCTCTTTCCTTAACTTACACTTACACTTAATGTCTATATTAATGCCTGCTGTGGGACATGCATGCATTTTATGATACTCAACAATATTGTCTTTTGTCTTCACAAATTGCATGTGGTAGAATACTGATTTTTTTCTTAACTGCTTTTTCACTCCTATTATGGTCTTCTCAATTATGACACCATGTCATAGTCCGATAGGTGGGAGACTAATGTTTCAAAGGAACATGCTGCTTCCTTCTTTAGGATTTAAGATGGAGACATTTATCACTTTTACACAGTATGAGCTATAGTAAGGTTCGTGTGTGATGCTATAAGCTGCAGGTATTCTGGCTTGCCTTGATGAATGAATGTAAAAGTCACTACATTAATTAATCAGTTACATTTGACAACAATGTTTAATGATATTAAACCAGCTGGCTGAGAAATAACCTCATTTGCATTCAGGAGACACCCAGTTCAAATCATAGCCAAGCTTTGGCTTTGTAAACTGAAGTGTTTCGTCAGGTCTAATTTTATTCCTTCTGGTCCATCACATTAGTCCGTACTATATAATGATTTGGTTACACCATCCAGTGTGACTCAGAAGTGTATGGTCAGTTAATGACCATCTTCAGAAGGCAAATAACACTTGAGGAAACTACTATTACATAAACCATAGTACATTGAGTTCAAAGTTGTCCAAAGTTTTACATATAAAAATTTTAAATTGAGCTAAACTGTGGTGAGTTAAAATGTTAATAAAACTCTCAATATTTAAAATCTTAAACTGCTAAGGTTCGTGTCTTTGTGCCCCTTCTATCGATGGGAGATTTGATAGATTGTCACCCTTGGTGGTCCAGCCAGTGTTTTCTTTTCTTCTTTATATAGTTGGTTAAGAGTTTGTGTTTGTTGTTGAGCTACTGACCACACATGTAAAGGCATCATATATATAGACACACACACACACACACACACACTCTCTCTCTCTCTCTCTCTGTAATTAATGCCAATTCACATGATCATTTTTTGTCTCATTTGATGCTAAAAAGTCTGCAGTTGATACCATGTCATCAAACAGTCAGTAAATCTATCAGCTTGCAGTGAACTTCTGTGTTGTATTTTGGTGGGGCATGATGTATGTAAACATTAAACTGGGATGATGCATATTAACTTTAAAGGATATTTGGTGGTATGATTAGTAGACTGAAACCACGTAAACTACCATACATGAGATAATACAAATTCAGTGTTAAGTAGATATTGTAGTATATTGTGGTTGTTATTTACTAAATATCTTTTTCATGATGTTTTTATTCAGTGTTAAATTTATTTTCAGAGACAAGGATGAGAAGAAAGCACCAACAAATCTGGGGACGCCTTTGACCAATTATCCTAAGCAAAACCTTCAAATAAACCCATTTACAGGGTTACCATACACACCACGGTAAGATAAAGATATGTTTTAGTGTGTTCTTTCTGTGAATGTAAGTGATTACAAGAACCAGTATTGAATTTGTATGTTCTCAAAGTTGGTAACATATTGGAAGTTGGCTGTACTTCTGTCCTCACATGACTGGTTTTCATTATACTAACATATTTTAAATACATTATTGGTGTTCATTATATGGTCAGATAATTTATTTAACCCTTTCACTGTACATCATTTTCTCATCATTTTCATAAAATAATGCAATTTTAAGATAAAAATATGTAACAAATGCAACAAAAATGCATTTAAGCCCAGAGAATGGTGATCTTGGAGATTTGCACATCATTTTGAATAGGTGAAGGACTGCTTCCCTCAGCTATTGAATGTACATAGGGAAGGATGATAAAACTGACTGTAGTAATTATCAAGGAATATCACTTATCAGCTTCACCCAAAATATTATCCCATATTGTCTAAAGGTAAAGTACATCCAAAATTATTGGGGATTGTCAGTATTGGTTTTGACATAACAGATCAGCTACTAATAAGATTTTTTTGATTTGTCAGATACTGGTGTGGGTGGGGTTTAGAATAAGCCATTGGGAAGGTCCAGGAAGACCAGGTGGTACTTGAATTAAATGGCACACTTAGCTGTTCATCTATGCTGATGTAAATCTGTTGGGAGATAACACATATATCATAAAGAAAAAGACAGAAACTCTAATTGATGCTAGTAATGAAGTAAACACAAAGAAAACTAAGTATATGTTCATGTCTCCTCACCAGAATACAGGGCAAAATCATATCAAAATAAGCTAATAGATATATTAAAAGTGTGACACAGCTCAAATATTTGGGAGCAGCAGAACAAAATTTGGCTCAGGAAGAAATTAGGAGGAGATATAATTCAAGTGAAGCTTTCAACCATTCAGTCCAGAACCTTTTGTCTTCCTTTATGCTGTCTAAAAATGTAAAAATCTGAATGTACAGAACTAATTTTGTGTATGGTTTTGTATGGGTGTGCAACTTAGTCTCTGACATCAAGGGAAGAGCATTTTTTTTAATTATTATTAGTGTGAGCCAGAATCCACTTGGTACTGTGGCCGCAATTGGCCTATTGTACCAGCCACAGATGATAGGTGATGCTGATTGTGGAGCAATTGGTGTAATGAATATTGGCAGGGAAAACCAAAGTACTCAGAGAAAACCTGCCCCAGTGCCCCTTTGTCAACCACAAAACCCACATGACCTGACTTCAGGCTTGAATCCGGGCCACCATGGTGGGAAGCCAGTGCTAACCGCCTGAGCTATGGCATGGCCAGAGGTGGAGCAGAAAGTGAGAGTGTTTGAAACAGGGTGCAGAGGAAAATATTTGAACCAAAGAAGGATGGAGTGACAGAAGGTTAGGGAAAATTGCATACATGGTCTGACAGTAAAGTTTGCAAACTCATTGTGGTAAAAGCTCTACATACCTCGTTACTGAATATCACTGTGGTTACATTCAAAATACTCCCCTTGGGAAACTATGCACCAATGCCAGCGCCTAGTCCACCCTTCAAAACAATTTTGGAACTAGTTTTGTGGAATGACCTTCAGAGCTGCCATCATATTACTCTTCGTGTCATCAGTGTCAGAAAAATGCCTTCCTTTATCTTCTGGAACAGAAAAAAAGTCATTGAGGGCTAGATCCAATGAATAGGTAGGGTGTTCCAGCACAGTTATTTGTTTACTAGCTAAAAACTCCCTCACAGACAGTGCCATGTGAGCAGGTGTATTGTCGTGATGCAAGATCAACGGGTTGTTGGTGAAAAGTTTGGGTCGTTTCTGTCTATTTCATGCAGCCTTTTCAGTGCTTCCAGTTAGTAAACTTGGTTGACTGTCCAGTTGGTACAAACTCAAAATGAACAATCCCCCTAATATCAAAAAAGTTATTGATATTATTTCAACTCTTGATTTGGACCAGTGGAACATTTCTGGTCATGGAGAATTTGTAATCTTCCATTGTGCATTTTGCCACTTTGTTTCAGGGTCATATTGGTAGTCCCATGTTTCATCACCTGTAATGACATGGCCCAAAATTTCAACTTGTCTCACCAAAAGGTCTTGGCAAATTTTGACTCTTCTTTGTGTTTGTTCTTTGGTTAGTTCCTTTGGGACTATTTTTGCACCACCTTCCTCATGTCAAGATCTTCATTTAAGACTTTCCTGACAGCTATTCTGTCGATGTTTGCTTGCTCTGCTGTTCTCCATATAGTTAACGAACAATTTTGATGCACAATTTGACAAACTTTTGCAATGTTTTCTTCAGTGCTGCTCGTTTTTGGCTGTCCTGACCTCTCTTTGGCAGTGACACTTTCTCTTCCATCAGAAAAATGTGTCACCCACTTGTAAACTGCTGTTTTCTTCATAGCATTATCCCCATAAACTTGCACTAACATCTCTTTGATTTCACTTCCACTCTTGCCAAGTTTAACAAGAAATTTAATGTTCGTTCATTGCTGTAATTCAAGCTCCGACATTCTTGCTACAGCACACCAAGATACACTCAGACAGTAATAGACACCACTCAGAAAGAGACTGCCATAGGTCAGCAACATAGCTCTGAAACACTTATACACCAACGTCAGTAAACCATACTGAGGTTTCTGTCCACTGCTACCACAGCAAGCACATGGTGGCGACTTCACAAACTTTATTGTCAGACCTCATAATGAGGAGCTTCATAATTTGTATTCCTTGCCAAGTATAACTAGAAAGCTTAAGTCAAAGAGGATGAGATGGGCAGGGCATGTACAAGTAGCATGCTTGGGGATAAGTGGAATGCCAGATGGAAAGAGACCACTAGGAAGATCTAGATTTAGGTGGGAGGATAATATTAAAATGGATCTTGGAGAGATAGGATGGAGTGGTATGGACTGGATTGGTGTGGCTTAGGATAGGGACCAGTGGAGGGCTCTTGTGAACACGGTAATGAATTCCATAAAATTGTCGTATGCCACACTGTCGGGCAACAGAGTGGATACTCGTACTTGTGGGTTGGTCTTGACAGAGTCGGTCGAGCAGCAAACGTTGTCCGGCGTTTCAGCGGAGATACACTGCTGGAAGATGCTTAATTCAAGAGAGTTTATTACACAGTAAATATGTACAACTGTAACAACAGCAAGTCTGCTTAAGGCTTTAGCAGTGGCTGATTCCTTACTGACAGAGTACCATCCTATAGACTAAACTTCGTAATCAGATTAGAGAGCGTTTTGGGCGGTTTG
Organism: Cryptotermes secundus; assembly: GCF_002891405.2. Taxonomy (NCBI): domain Eukaryota; kingdom Metazoa; phylum Arthropoda; class Insecta; order Blattodea; family Kalotermitidae; genus Cryptotermes; species Cryptotermes secundus. Next base: position 941,897 of record NW_019731600.1, read on the forward strand.
GGTCAGGGTTCTTATAGCTTTGTCTGTAGGGTGGGGATTGTGTGAAAGCTTCCCTGGAAGGTACAAATTGCGTCAGATAGGAATGTTCTAGAACATTCTATTGTTATTTCATATGGTGGGTCTTCCTGCACCTTGGCTTGTTTTCTCGGACCTTAACTGATGTTTTCCAGTTTCTCTGTGAAGCAACGTGACTATTCTTATTTGCTTCCCTTAGCTCAAAATAAGTCTTGTTTTCCCTCTGGCAGATAACATCGGTGAAAGTCGAGGTACAGTATGTGACAAACCAGTGCTGTTACATTTCATAATTTCCAATAGATATTACATTCGGATTCAATAAAATGTTACTTATAAACCGTAACCATTGTAATTATTCTATCCACCAATACCTGTTACATTAATAATATCTAATGCATCACACCGTCATATACAACAAAATGTTGGGAAATTCTTGAGTAACTGCACAACTGTCGGCTTTGGTGAATGATGATAAATTACACCATGATGCCATGGAAGATTATTTCTTTGTTTGGATTGAAGCCTAGTGTTTCACTGTATTTTATTGGATGCTTGTTTGACTTTGGTTGAATGCCACAGCAATAGGGTTAAATAAATTATTTTTCATTATAGCGGCAGATGTCCTATATGTGTAAAAACGTTTTGTGTGCACTGTGCATCACACTCTCTTGAGTGGAAACCTACGCAAGTTGCGTAATTTAAGTGCTGTCAGATTGACAGCATGTGGGCTCTGTGTGTTCCAGTAGTTGATTCTGTGCGCCCTTTGAGAGTATCCTTTCTGTCACCAAAACATATTAACACCTTCCCTCTGTTTTAGAAATAGTAGTAAATCTTGCTGATAAACTGTACAGAATGAACTTAAGAAATATCCAGTATAATTTTTCTTTTGATTTCACGTAATACTTAATAACTAACTTGGGGAAGTGTAGTGGAGTAGTGGACTCCGTGATTGTATCCATTATTAGTACAATCTAGAACACCTTTAGCAGATAGTTTTTAAGCATCAGCCTGGAAAGATTTAATTTGTATAAATATTTTTTACTTCTTTGGGTCCATTTCTTTTTAATGTGTTTGTGTTTAGTAGGTATGATCAGTTCATGACAGATATTTGTGTTGGTATTTGAGAAAAATACATTTTTATAATGTGGCTCATGGGTGGGTACCTAAGTACATTTTGGCCCCTTAGTGATTTGATGTTGGACAGCCCAGGTGTATAGTAATTGATGTATAGTACTGAAAATTGTTGCTCATGAATGAATAAAAAATATTGTAACTAAATTCATAATTGTGACAGCATGTGTATACCTTTAATATTTATTGTCCATGTGTTGTACCAAGGGTCAGAAAAGATGGCTGGTGACAAAATTGCACTCTCATTATTCAGGAACTGGGTTGTAGAATTCTGACAGCCCTGTTCAGCTTATGATAGAATATTTGGTCATGAGCTCTTATGGCATGCCCTGTTCAGTAAATTTGGTTATGAGCTGCTGTCCAGAACAGCATGTCAAAGTAAGTTTTATGTTTGGTTTTTTAGACCATTACCAAGCTCAGCGCACCAGAATTTTTGAAGACAAGTGACGGGAGTCATCATCTAACCATAATTTTCAGTCTTCTACACGGCAGCTTGAGTCAGACTTTCTCTTCTGCTGCACACTATATATTAGGCACCCAGCATTGCTTGCATATTGTTTTGCCTATCTTAGAGTTTGAATTGTGTGTGCCCGTAATACATTTAAATGACCATATGTACTCGTGTTTCCAGTTGTGATTGGTTGTGAGGTGCAGTGAGCAGAAGCCACAACATAATGAACAACTTTTTTATGACAACCAAAATATTTGTCAGGCTGTTAGATTAAAAAAATTTCACTCTTGTGTTGCATATTGTAACAACATATGTACATGGTCCATTGGGCTGAGCATATTTTTTTAATACTAATGAACATGTCTGCCTCTACTTGAAAGGTGCACATTGTAATTTGCAGTCAGATATTACGTGTCTTAGCTGTTATTTTTCACAGTCGCACTATTCAGATTCTGCGAGAATGCTTCAACTTGTAGTATGTGTCATTTACATCTGACATACTGAAGAACCTGCACAGTATTCAAGGTTTAAAATTTGATCGTGATCAATTCCTAATGATGCATGTCTTGCCATATTTCATTTGACACTACACAGCTGTTGTAGTCTATAGAATGTCATAAAATAACTGTGTAACCAATAACTTCTAATGACATTTGCAGCTGTGGTCAGTTTATGCATGACTTGTATCTTTTAGATATCAAGAATTTCTGCGCAAACGTATCACACTGCCAGTGTGGGAATATCGAGCCCAGTTCATGAAACTTTTGGAAGAGAATCAGTGTATAGTTCTGGTTGGTGAAACTGGTTCAGGAAAGACAACGCAGATACCTCAGTGGTATGTATCTCTCTTTAACTGTGTAGTGAAATCCCTTTTCAGTGTTCCTTAATTTAGGACTTTCAAGTGTCATTCAGTTTAGGTGGTCTGAACCAAATTATCTGAAATTAGTATATAATTTCTATGGCCCAAGACAGTGGAATGAGCATTTCATTGTTCATGTCTGATTCCCCGAACTGAATAAAAGTCTCTTCCATGTAATGTAGTGTGAAGAATGTCTTGTGAACAAAAAATACTTCAGTTTCATGGCCAGTGTCAAATTTGATTACATCTGGCTAAATACTGAGTTATTTTTATAAAGTAGCCCACATTCAATTCATCTTTTGTTCTCTTCAGTTCACAATCACTCTGTCATTCATCTGTATAGTCTTTGCATTGATAAAGCTAAATTAAATAAACCAGCAGACAAAATGTGATACATTTCAACTTCAGGTGTGTGGAATTTTCAAGAGCTAAGGGGAAGAAAGGTGTGGCATGTACTCAACCAAGAAGGGTAGCAGCCATGTCTGTTGCCCAGCGTGTATCAGAAGAGATGGATGTTTGCTTAGGACAAGAAGTTGGCTATAGTATTCGATTTGAAGATTGCTCCTCAGCTAAAACCCTATTAAAGTAAGTATTTACAATGAATAATTGGTTAAAGTTCAAGTTGTTTGCATGTAAATACAGTGGTGTAGGAGTTGGAGTATTTGAGTGGATTGCATGAAGTTGATGAAAGTACATAAAGAAATTATTGTATGAGTAATGTTAGAGAAATTAATCAGCAAGGTAATGTTTTCAAGGGACAAGGAATTCTCAGACAATTTTTAAATTTCCTCTAAAGTTCCTAGAACTTGAATCCAAATGCTTATAAGTTTCTTGGAATTCCTCACAGAGGAGTTCCTATCAGAATGCTGTAAATGTTGTCCTTACACATTTTAGTCCTGAATTTGTGTGAAGAAAGCTGCAGTTGTTGATACAAAGTAGGAAGATTGATTTCATATGGATGATATGAATTTCTTGAGTGTAGATTTAGATGAAACGGTCTTCAAACATGATTACATTAAAACCTGTTCGCTTCTGACACAGTAAAGTAAAGGAACAAGAATTTTATGTCACTAATTAAGGACTTTTTGTTGAAAGTGGGCTGTAGCATTCATTTAATGTCAGGAACTTGACCATATTTCCTTTTGATTTAAGTTATACCATGAATTTACTTTATTTTCTATTTAGGTACATGACTGATGGTATGTTGTTACGAGAAGGTATGTCTGACCCTATGCTAGAAAACTACCAGGTGATTCTGTTGGATGAGGCTCATGAGAGAACTCTAGCAACAGATATTCTTATGGGTGTATTGAAAGAGGTCACTAAACAGCGTTCAGACCTCAAGTTGGTTATTATGTCAGCCACTCTTGATGCTGGAAAGTTTCAGGTGAGACATATGTATTGACTTATCAGACATGTCAGTTGTATGTAAGTCTATATATGATACTTGCTCAAATCCTTGCCATACTATATAGAGTAGAAAGAATGTTTGATATTGCAAAATTAGGGTCCATCAGTCATAGTATAGCTTCTGTTTTTTGCACTTAGGTAAGAGTAATGCAGTAAAAGCTGTATGCAAGTATCATAAATGGCATACAAGATGATAAAAGTTAATCATGTTCTGAAAGAAAATTTGCCCAATAGTTCTGTCTACCCATGCAGGAGCATGTATCAAAAGAGAGAGAGTGGAACCTTGTGTATTAATCTTGGATTGTATGAACTCCAGTATCTGCTGTTCTTTGCGAATTTATTGTGCTGTATGAATACAAGTTTTGGCAAGAAAGAAAATCAGATGAGGGGCAAGTTTACCAGTATGAGCAACCTGAGGAATCCAGTTTTAAAAATTCCTACTGTTGTTGTGTTCACAAGGTTGCAGATCACATACTAAAGATGCCCTGAACAGTTTCTGGAGTTATGCAGCAATTCTTACTCACACTTGGGAGTGTGCAAGGGGCTGAGAGATTTCCGATGACAACTTTTGAGTCTAGTACTGATTTTACAAAGTGTCTGGATTTGGTTTTCATGTTCAGTAATGGTCTTGTCTGTCTTAATCTGTCTGCAATTCTGTGAACAGTTGTGGACTTGTAATATCCTGATATTTACAATGGAATCTTCTCACTTTTCATGTAGAACCGCTTTTCGCGCAGGTCACTGCAGTACAGGAGCAGAAGTTGTAACAGCAAGGTGTTTAGGATATTTGGTTGGACAGGCACCCTATGCTTAAGCTTGCTGCTTTCCTGAAAAGTGTTGAAAAGTCATTCTTTAGTTTAAATATACAAGTATGTTGAAACTTATTCATGCTGTTACATACACAGAATGACCACAGAAGTATTAATCAGAGATAAATGTAATTATGGAACACAACTAATATTCATAAAAGAAAACTCTATAGAGCAAGAGTAGAAAACATTTTCCATTCAACATGCCAGTATTAAAAGAATAAGGGGGTTTGGGGAAGGTTCAGAGAATTGTCTTTATGCAGGTCTATACATTTAACTGATTAAATGGCACAGTGGATTTTTGTTTTTTCAGTGGTTAAGGTATTGCTGTAATCTGGATAAATTTTATTTGTAATGTATTAGGCTGTAGGTTTAACAGTTTCACTAGCAGTTCAAATCTCCATGGGGATAATTTGCTAGGGGAATCTTTTGGCGTCTCTGCCTGAAAGGTTCAGCAGCTTGCTGGGCTCTCGAAAAAATTTCACTGTATAATATGTAGTTTGTATGTTTAATTAAATTTCTTGTTCCGTTAATTCCTTCATAAAAAGTTCCATGATGTGTAACGTTTCAAAATCTGTTTCTTTGTCTTGCAGCTCTATTTTGACAATGCACCATTGATGAATGTGCCTGGTAGAACCCATCCTGTTGAAATTTTCTACACACCAGAACCTGAAAGGGACTACCTTGAAGCTGCCATTCGAACCGTGATTCAGATTCATATGTGTGAAGAAATTGCTGGTGATGTCCTCCTCTTTCTCACAGGCCAAGAGGTCTGTATTTATTTATGTTCGCATATTCTCTGAAGACATTCTTCATTCTTGATCTTTTAAAGAAAGATCAATTTCATTACAGTAGATGTACCTAAAATTTTTACTGGGGCTATTTGTGTGACCAAACAAAGTGTTTGTACTAATGACTGCAGTCATTATATTTTGGTTTTTTTTTTTTTTTGGCCCCATAATACAGTTTATCATAATTGTCTTTTTATTTATATATTCTATAGCAGTCATGTTTACTCTTACTGTCTTAAAATTGATATGGAGTGAACTGATTCAGTTTCAAAACAAATTGTCCATTCACAGACATGCTTGTAAGCAGCTGTTATTGAGGATTATATCAGTTTTATTAAAGCAGCATTCCTCATACTTTTTACTTGCTGTGTTGTAATATAATATTTACAAGAGCTTCATTGTTCAGTCACACTTGTATGACATATCAAGATGATGAGTACTTTCTTCGTGTTCACCAATTAATAGCAACAGGCTGTAATGAGATTTCTGTGAGCAGGAGGCATAAAAATAGCTGAAATCCACAGACAATTGTCAGTAAGTTATAATGTATGTGACTTGATTGAAGATGAATGTGTAGGTGAGGCACCAATTTTTAGTCATGCATTCAAGGTTGGAATCACTCCATCAGCTGGCACAGGCAGAATGTTGGGGTGTGTTTAGTCACAGCAGTAAAGAAGCTGAAGTGTATAAATTGTGCAGTTAAATTTATGGTCATTTTGTAACAATGTAGGGGTTCCAGTCCTGAAAATTGCTGCATGTGTAAATGGGAAACACTTAATGAATGCTGAACACAGCAGAGAAGAAATAGAAAACTACATAAGTAAATAAAAGTGGTGGGGCAAGTCAGAGAAATTGCCCACACAACTCACTGGGCTAGTGCAGCAGCTTCTGTCATGGCTGCAGATGTCAGTGCTCTTCATGAGATCAGACTAAACCCTTGAGTCGCCAGTATCTGCATTCACTTCAGATCATTCATGTTTTACTTAAGAAATCTTAAAGTATTTCATGATTAATACTTTCTCTTTCAGGAAATTGAAGAAGCCTGTAAGAGAATTAAACGTGAAATTGATAACCTTGGACCAGAAGTTGGTGAGCTGAAGTGCATTCCTCTCTATTCCACACTTCCTCCCAATCTTCAGCAACGTATCTTTGAGCCAGCACCACCAAATAAACCCAACGGAGCAATTGGACGGAAAGTTGTTGTCTCAACTAATATTGCTGAAACATCTCTGACAATTGATGGTGTTGTATTTGTGATTGATCCTGGATTTGCAAAACAGAAGGTAAATAATATCTTACAAGTGTTTTTGCAACTTAAAGCCTCCATATACAAAGGAAATCTGAAGTCCCTAAGAAATACAATGCATCCGTGTTATCAGCTGGTGGTCAGTGGGCTTCTGTCACTCTGCAGCTTAATTAATACCAGTTTTGATTCTCCTCTCTTCTCAACATCTAAGTTGTTTTTGTTGCACGTAACTTTTGTTCCTATATTCATTTTGTAATCTGGGGGAGGGATCTCTTTTTGGTACAATGTAGTGCGGAAGAGGATAAACTTGTGCTAGTCTACAACGTGTTACATCTCAGAAGATAGTACTCTCCATAGTCACTGCTGAGAGAACCACATATCCAACAAGAGGGCAGAAGTTGGTTACTGCTTCGCTCAGAAATTGGGATGTCGAACCATCCTGCAGGCACCAGATATGGTTGGCAACTTAAGTCAGTTTGTGTGCTCTTGTGCGTAATTTAAATTGGAAACATTCAGTGTCGTTTATTACATGTGATTGATTTTAATATCAAACACAAGAGAAGCCAACGATTTTGTCATACATTTAAAGACCAATAACTTTTAGTATGTTCAAAAGTGGCTTTTATATGTCTAGGAACACTGCATTATTGTGAAGTTTATCAGGTTTCAAGTGAGATGAACTGCTGTGCTTTGCCCTCAACTCTGATGAATACTGATTTGTTCCAATAGGTCTATAATCCTCGCATCCGTGTGGAATCACTTCTGGTTTCACCCATCAGCAAGGCTTCTGCTCAGCAGAGAGCTGGTAGAGCTGGTCGTACAAGACCAGGCAAATGCTTTCGGCTCTATACAGAAAAAGCATTCAAACAGGAGATGCAGGATAACACATATCCTGAGATTCTTCGTTCAAACTTGGGCTCCGTTGTTCTGCAGCTTAAAAAGTTGGGAATTGATGACTTGGTTCATTTTGATTTCATGGATCCTCCAGGTATGTGCAGTTCATTTGTAAAGAAAAATTTAATTTTACAAAAACAAATTAAATGTCAGTGTGATGTTCTGTGTTGGGTTTGAGGTTAGTATTACATGCATACTCACAGTATGTCAGTATGGTCGTAAGAGCATTAAAATTGTTATAGCTTGTGCCACGTACTTAATAAATTTACTGTAGCAGATGGACAAATGGTTACATATGAAGGCTGTAACATATGCTTAATATACATTTTTAATGCAAACAATTTTTTATACCATGATTTAAAAGTGATATATGATGCATGCGGTAGTGTAGTTGGTTGAGGGACTATGTTACAAGTTAGAAGGTTATGGGTTCAGTTCCTGATGAGGTCATTAGATTTTTCAGTTTACCTAATCCTTCCAGCCACACTATGGCCCTGGTGTAGACTCAGTCTTTAACAGAAATGAATACCTGGAATCTTCTGGGGTAAAGGGCAGCTGGTGTGTAAGGCTCACAACCTCACCACCAACTGTAACCCTATTGTTTTGAAAATGTGGGAACCTTGAAGTCTTAAAACCTATGGGCCTCCACTGTCTGTTACAGGGATAGCTTATCTTTTATATGATGCTTGTCATATAGTGGAATCTGAAAAGATTAAAGAATGTCCATTTTCAGCATTCTATTACAGTAGGTTAACTAGCAAGTGATAGAAATTGTTTGTATTTAGCTCCAGAAACACTGATGCGAGCTTTGGAGTTGCTGAACTATTTGGCTGCATTGGATGATGATGGCAACTTGACAGACCTGGGAGCAGTCATGGCAGAATTCCCTCTTGATCCTCAGTTGGCTAAGATGTTGATTGCTAGCTGCAACCACAACTGCTCTAATGAGATTTTGTCCATCACAGCTATGTTGTCAGGTAACACTTAGTGTAGACATGCTACAGGTATTTGACATTACATCATCTTAAGTTTATGCAATTTCAGTTCTGGATGTGGAGCAGTAGTCTCACTGTTGTATAAAATTGGTATATATAAGGCAGCCACAACGTGAGAAGGGCTCCAAAAATTAGGGGCACTTTAAACAAGTAGGTGAAGAACCTGACGCAGATGAGACCGGATGTGTTGAAAATAATTTTGATTTCTATTGGAAGGAAGTACTATATTAACGTCATTATTTTTCTGACAAGAGTTACAGCTGAATACAGTATTTATTGAATTTCCCATGTTCTTGAATAAGTTGTGCACCTCATTTTTTTAGAAACATTAAGAAGTCTGTGAATTCAAGTATGAAAGTTTGCGTGTTGTACAAATATGCATACTGACTTGAAATTTGAACATGATGTGTTTTATTCGTATATTCCTTGTATTGTAGACTGAAACTGCTGCTGCTTGTGCATTCAAAAGACTGTTTATATATATCAGGTTATTTCACTTTCTAGCCCAAAAAGCCCACCAACTGCTGTTGCTTCATAGCGTTGACTCTTTTTTTCATGTCCTGTACAATTCTGACTGGCACTGTATTTTCTGGCAGAAGTATGATTTATGATTTGTTCTACCTCTTGAATTATTTTCAGTGTTTAACTGTGGAAGTTGTAAATGTACTCATGTTCAGTAGATCACATGCACAGGATCTAACAGATCCACTCATGCATTGCAGCTATGTGTGGCTGGGCATGTAGCCACATGAAAGGAAAAAACTATGAAAATTTTGATCATACCTGGGATAAGAAGTATTGACAACTTCATCATAAATAAACCACATAATCCTCTCCCCCTTCGTTTTTAAGGAAAGTGGGTGGGATATTGTAGAATATATGGTGATTAATTAAGAGGAAGTTACTCGTATTACAGAATAAATAAAAATTCATGTACGAGTTTGTTTCTGTGTACGTGGTCTGACAATAAAGTTCGCAAACTCATGGTGAAAGTGCTACATGCTTCGTTTATGAATATCACTTCGGTCGTCTTCAAAGTACTCCCCTTGGGAAGCTGTGCACTGATGCTAGTGCCTAGTCCACACTTCAAAACAATTTTTGAACTGGTTTTGTGGAATGGTCTGCAGAGTTACTCCTGATGTCATAAGTGTCATCAAAATGCCTTCCTTTTAAGATTTCATTTGTCGTCAGGAACAGAAAGAAGTCACTGGGGGCTAGATCCGGTGAATAGAGAGGGTGTTCCAGCACAGTTATTTGTTTCCTAGTTAAAAGCTCCCTCACAGACAGTGTTCTTTGGTGAGCTCTTTTAGGACCATTTTTGCGTGCACGTTCCTCGTGTCAAGATCTTCAGTTAAGATTTTCTTAACTTTTCCTGTGTTGATGTTTGCTTTCTCTGATATGCTCCTGACAGTCAGCTGACTATTTTCATGCACAATTTGATGAATATTTGCAATGTTTTCTTCGGTACTGCTCATTGCTGGCCATCCTGATCTCTTTTTGTCAATGACACTTTCTCTGCCCTCAGAAAAACATGTCACCCACTTGTAAACTGCTGTTTTCTTCATAGCATGATCCCTGTGAACTTGCATTAACATTTGTCTGATTTCACTTCCATACTTGCCAACCAAGTTTAACAAGAAGCTCCGACTTAACTCACAACAGCACACCAAAACACACACAGACAGTAATAAACACCACTCAGAAAGATACTGCTATAGATCAACAACAACACAGCTGTGAAACGGTGTGCCGACCTCATCAAACCATACAGAAGTTTCTGTCCACTGCTGACACGGTGGCTAGTTCACGAACTTTATTGTCAAAGCACGTACAGTATATATACACACAGTTAATTAAAGTTTCGGCTAAAATTATATGTGTGGAAGAGGTTTATCCTGTAGGAAAGGACCAAAAAAAAAACAGACTGCTTTGTGTTGTTCCAAGAAGGAAATTTATTATTTATTTTTTGTTGTAAGAGTGAACACTTCCGCAGTCAGAGTTAGTATAGTTGTGACTTCAGCTTGGGGCTGTAATTTTGTTATTTAATTTAAATTGCTGATGTTTAAACTTCTTGTCACACTTTAAAGTTGCAAGGAATTATTTGAGAAGATCTATCCTAGTGGCAGTGCAGGCAGTCTTCCAGAATGTGTTTTAAATTTCTTTCTTCCGAGATAAACTTTTCATTAAATTGTCTCTTTGAGTGCTGTTTGTATTCCACATAAATTATGTATGAAGGAAGGAGCTTCGTCTTAGTGACACTTGTGAGATGGGGTTAGTGCTTTTTAGTTATTGGAATAAACATATCTGTTAATGCTGACAAGTTTTATACTAGTACATATAGTGAACCAGTATATGAAAACATTTTCTGTGGCTTAGGCAACATATAGATATATATATGACAATGAGCCAGGTGGGGGAAGAATAATGATGGTGCATATAATGCTCACATACACTAAATGAAAATTTAGAAGCCATGGGGGGAAGTAAGGAAACTGCAGTATATAATTTGTACATAACAGTAATTCCAGTTCATATCAAACCATTATTAATGCTGTTACCCATATAAAATTGCAGAAATATGCAATATTCTATGTCAGAAATACACATACTATTAAGAATATAATGTTTGAAAATTAAAGGATGGATTAGAGTTGTGATAGTATGTACTTGTCATGTGGAATAGTTGTGGAGGGGCAATTGCATACACCTGTACAGAAATGTATGCTTCTATAACTCCATGAGAATGTGGACATTCCATTTGTGTAGATCGCACTCAAAGCTTCAGCAAGCTAGAATCTTCAGTACACTTCCAAGTGGTAAGCTAAAGCAAAGATTTTTGTCTGTTACACATTTGTCAGAATTTAAGTAAATGATCAAAATTTGTTCCTTTGTTATTGATTCAGCAGACGATAATGTGTAACTTAAACACAGACATATTAATTCATATTTTGTCTGTGTGTAACATGGAAGATTCTAACTTGATGTAGCTCCCATAGGTTGAAACAGAGCGAGCCACTGGCACTCGCTGCTAGTGCGGTGTGTGTGGACACTACTAAATTGGTTGGATGCGGGCTCCCCCCTCTCCTCCACTGTTTAGTCCCGCAGTGCTTCGTGCGGCCCAATGAGGCCAAGAAAGCGGCAGATGATGCCAAGATGAGATTCGCTCACATCGATGGTGACCACCTCACATTACTCAACGTCTACCATGCTTTCAAACAAAGTGAGTATTTGCTGATTTTACTTTATGTGTTTTAAGTGATGTGTAATATTGTATCATAATTTCTCTTCCCAGTATTAGATGTATTTGACCTATTATAGTTATTACTAAACAGTCTTTCCATGTTTCGTCAGTTCTGAGCATCATCCTCCACTGTGTTGGTGTTTTATAATTCTGTGGGAAGGATCCTCTTAGAAGTTCTCTAACATTTTCTTTCTCCATTTGTTATGTTTTATAAAATTTGTTATTGATGAGATTCATGAATCTGGCTGTATTTCCTTTTATGGTCGTAAAAGGGTGTAGAAATGTGTGTGTGACAAACAGTAAATGGGGTATCCCCTGGTGAATTTCATCCTCAGCAAAAAAATTTAAGAGTGTGTGTTAATATTTTGAGAGCATATCAGTTCCCTATTATATCTGTCATAATGGGAATCATGAAAAATTAAAGGTTTGTGAGCACCTTGCAATTTGCAGTACAAATTGAAGAAATTTTAATTTGAGTAACAAAATTGTCTTCCTGTTATTTCTTAGTTTATTCAGTAACATTTTCACTCCAGCATATTTTATATAGCAATAAATTGGAAGAGTCCCTATGAATGATTAATTGTGAAGGTTCTAGAAGAAGTGGATGTGGCCTGTTTTTAAGGTATGGTTACAGAATTTTCCTGGAGTGACTCAGGAAAACCACAGAAAACCATGTTCAGGGTAACAAGCTTCTGGGCTGAAAATGAAACCTTTGATCTCCTAAATAGGAAGCAGGAGTGTTGACCACTCTAGTGTTCGGTAAAACTGTCTTCTTACTTATTGCAGTAATATTACATTACTTAAATTCAGATATAAGTTATACAAAGTATTTTCTTGCTATTACAGTAACATGCTAGTGACAGCTAGTATGCCTTTGTTGTTAATCGTCTGAATATTGCAGCCAGACATCTAGCATGACAGATTCCTAGCCAGTGATGTTACTGAAGTTACAGCATTGCTTTTGCTTTCTGTAATTTATAAATTCAGTCATCCTGCTGTACAGTCTTCAGTACAAAACTGAACTCACAGCGTTCACACCTGATGCATGAAAGATGCAGCATGGTACATGACACATAACATAACATGAATGTTCACACCGGATGACACAGATACATTGCCTCAGTCACAGTGCAGCTGTTGGATACTGAAGTTCTGATGCTGTTGTTAGTAATTAGATGACGGAAGAGGTGTGGGTTTTTGTTTGATCAATTCTTACTAGAAAATGCCAAAAGTGCAGTGCAGGCACAGATCCAGAAATATTCTCAGGATGTTTTGAAGAATCACAGACCCTGGTAACCCCAACCATTGAAAAGGAAGATACCGATTACTGCTATGTGATTTGGTATGCTGAAATACTACTTATGCTAAGATTTGAAAACACATTTTTATTAATATTGATATTTATTTTATAGACTAGATTCAGAACAGTATGTGTCTGATTGTGAAGGACAAGTTTTCCCATGCAAGTCAATCATGTTAGAAGTAGAATACATTAGATCAGCAGCTTGCCACCTGCTTTCAAGCTGGTATCTTGCTCAGCTTATTCTTTGACCCTGAAGATGGAGGCGATGTGTTTCTCCTAAACATTGGTTGACTTTTAGTTGACTACATGGCATTATGTCCTGGAAGATAGTACTTTTCATAATTTTCTCCTGTTGAGAAAATGCTTTGCTACAAGGCAGTAAGTCTTAGAAGACTCAGATGCCTTGCTGCGCTTAGCCTCAAATAATTCTAGACTTCTTTCAGGCTTGTCCAGTTCCTTGTCTTAATGTGTTTTTTTCTTTGAGGGCCCTACTTGGACCAGGAACTGAAGTGTCAAATGTGCTCTTCATAGGTGTCATTTTAGGTTGGAACACCTGAACCTCTTTTCATCATTTTCATTTCCAGCCTTTTCTAGTGATGAATCAGTAGCATTTGTGGTTTTGTTGTTACTCAAAATATTTCCATTTAGCCTTTAAAAACTTTTGACTTTATTTTATATCTTTTTTTGTTAAAAACCACAAGAAGCTAATGGGGTGAGAACTAACATTCATAACAGATACTTGTTTTCTGAGGTGTTAGTCATGCTTTTATTCCCAATTTTGAATAAAAAATGGAAGAAAATTTTATAATAAATATTCACTTACATCCTGGACTTTGTAAGTCACTGCAAAATCTGTAGGAATTCAGGCAAATGGTAGGGCTTTTTGTCTCATGTTCCACTGTTCCTTAGGCTTTTTACATGTATACCTGTATCTGATGAAAGATCACCAATGTACTATTCAGAGTTTTTCACTGCTATCTCCTAGGACTTGAGCAGAAACAGGGATGGTGCTGTCCTTAAAAATTCTGCAATATACTGTGTCATTACTGAAGGGATGAATTTCTGTCCTCTTCATCTGTCACTAACAGAAGAAGGCAAATTCCACTTTCTGTTTGGTTGCAGACAATGCATATCTCTTGTCAAGTCGTATGGTGTGGCCATTGTCCAAAAGAGTACTGACAGGGGAGCACCGTGTTATTAATTACAGGCTATCTTGGGCTGGCATGAATGTGGAATGTGCATTTGATACGTTACATTCCAAATGTAAAGTTGTGGACATAGCAATGAGGTGCATCTTTAAAATTGTGGATAAAATCAACAATTGCATCTGTACTTTCCCCAGTTTTGTCAGAATAAAAGAAGAAAAAATGAGCCAACCATTGACAGTGGAAAATAATTCAGTGCTGATGTCACCACAATTCCAGACACTTTTTTGTCTGTTTGGACAACTGTGTTCATTCCCCATTGACACGTGTCATGCGTTATATGTCTGTGACATTCCATGTGAAAGCCCACTTACTGTCATAACTCACTGCAGTGGACAGGATACCACTAGATTAATTTACAGGTTGGATCTTGAAAGAATAGGATGTGAAGGTATGGATAAAGTTTATCTGGGTTACTAGTTCTGTGGTAGGCTTTTACTGACACAGTACTGAATCTTTGAATTCCATAAAAGATGGGGAATTTTTTAATTAGTTGAGCAGTGTTATTGGTTTCTCAAGAATGAATCTGTTCCATAGATTTGTTTGACATCAGGAGTAAGCAGGTGATATGTTGAACATCTTGTTATTAGTATTGTCATCCTGGATGCAGTTACAAATGAATTTATCATCTTCAGACTCGGAGGATCCTCAGTGGTGTTATGACAACTTCGTTAACTACCGATCTCTCAAGTCAGGTGACAATGTGCGGCAGCAGCTGTCTCGTATCATGGATCGCTTTAACCTGAAGAGAACCTCAACAGACTTCACATCCAAGGACTACTATATCAATATAAGAAAAGCCTTGGTTACGGGATTTTTTATGCAGGTATACAACTATAACCTGAGATTAAATTAATTTATTATTGCGTTAAGAAGCAATGTAATGTGTGTACTAATATTTGTATGATGAGGACTGGAGTTTACAAATTACAAAGCATTTCATTACAAAGATTTTGTAATGGTGATGTGGCTAAGCATAAATCAGTGGCCACATAGGTGACACACAGGAATAAAATTCACTCTATTTCAAATACTGAATGAGGATCTGTCTACATTTTAAAATGTTGTTAATAAAAAAACCTTGAACCTTGCATGATTTTACAGCAGTTCTTAAACATGTCCTATAATATTGACGCATTTTCAAATGTAAGATATTTTGACAGTAGTTGAATTTGTCTTTATACAATTCTGCTGTAAGTTTCCAAAGAGATGAATGAAATGTGCTCACATATGGAGAATGTGATAGCTGTTTCCTACAATTGTCTTTTTCTTCATCAAAAAGTCTGTCCTGCTGGAAATACATGCAACTGTTTTCTTCATTGTTCATTAAAGAAACCTGTTTTTATCAGCAACAGACCATGTTTGTCTCTTTTTTTTTATACCTGTGAGCATGGATTTTCTTCCTTTGTGACCACATATGTGACAGTTGGTACATACCAAATTGAGCAGTAATAAGAAGGTCACATCCTTTGTGTTGAAGAACTTGGTTTTGTATGAAAGAAGTTGC
The DNA here is from genome assembly GCF_002891405.2 of Cryptotermes secundus. NCBI lineage: Eukaryota > Metazoa > Arthropoda > Insecta > Blattodea > Kalotermitidae > Cryptotermes > Cryptotermes secundus. Next base: position 957,754 of record NW_019731600.1, read on the forward strand.
ACCAAATTATAACTTTAGGCAGATTGAATTTGTGCTAAATCCTTGTGCAGAAAAGTAGGTATTCGCACTATTTACAGTGCTAATAATACTAATTCCTCCATCAAAGCATCTACAGTTTATTAATCAACGTCTCACAACCCTATGGGCCTTCACGGCCTGGTACAGGGATAACTTTACTTTACTTTTACTTTATGTTCCACCTAAGTTAATAAATTATAGTTGTGTTGATAGTGGAATTTGTATTATTAGTTGTACTCCCACAACAGGAGGCAAACAGTAAAAATATATATACATAGTGTTGAGTAAATTAAATGATAAAAAGAAACTAGAAATTACCAAGAGACACTGCAAGAAGTGTGATGGCAGTGAAAACCACTGGGCTTATCATCACTTCTTCACTGTCATCATTGATAAATCTCATATTCTCCAGGAAATAGTGTACAAAAGGTGTAATATTGCAATTGATTTCCTGCAGGTTGCCCATTTGGAAAGAACAGGTCATTACTTGACCATTAAAGACAACCAAGTAGTTCAGCTTCATCCTTCAACATGTCTCGACCACAAGCCGGAGTGGGTTATCTACAATGAGTTTGTACTCACAACAAAAAATTACATTCGAACTGTCACTGACATCAAACGTAAGAATCCATAGCTTCACTTGAGTACATAAGTTCCCTCTCCAGTTCAAGACTCCCCACCTCAGACAAGAATTGGCATTCATTCTTTAGTTTACATTACAATATGGGAGTGCTGGAAACTTGTATTTGCTTAAATTTTATGGACACCCCGGTTCTGAAAGGTTACATAGCACAGAGCTAGGAGATTTGAAATAAACTAGTTTATTTTCATCTTCACTCTGCCCTTCACCTTGAGTCATGAGGTGGGAACGTTACCCCTAGACTACGGAGGCCCCTTTCTAATTGTGGTAAGCGGCTGCCAGTTCAATATATGTTAAGTTCATACAGTTTATTGGAAAGTTCATATAAATCTTTACCATTCTTTTGTCATGGTCAGAGTAAATTCTGCTCACTTTTTCTGAAGTAGCAGTCCTATTACAAGGCTGGCACATAACTGGTAGTACTGTCTGTTGCTTTTAAGCTATTGTGTTAATAGAATTGAACATTTCTCCCGCCTCCACAAAATGTTAGGTATCAACAGAGCAAACATATTCTGAGAAGTTACTATATATACTAGGCTACATGTGTCTAGTACAACAAGGATGATGATGATGATGATGATGAACACTTACTCTGAGACTTGTATTTTCCAGCTGAATGGGTGTTAAAAATAGCACCTCAATATTATGATTTGAACAACTTCCCACAATGTGAAGCCAAGAGACAGCTTGAACTCCTACAAGCCAAGATGGAGACAAGACAGTACCAAGAAGGGTTTTGATGTAGATGTACACACATGCTCTCACTCACACATAGAACTTTTAGTTTAGCAAATGTACAGTGTTGATGACAAGAAACTTCATTCCAGAGTTAATTCATCATGTAGACAAAATGCTTTCATTGTGTTGATATGGGAAGTACTCATTATCTTTAAGGAATGCATCATGTTCTGTTATTCTATATAAATTCTTTGTTATGTTTCCCTCTCAACACAGTCATTAGAATCTCATTCACATTTCACTGTGTATAATGAGTTTATTGGTCTGAGTAGTATGGTAATACGCTATACGTTTCTTCTTATAAAGCCATCATCAGGCAGTATACATTAACAAACTTTTTCAAACTACTGAATTGCGCTAACTTATGACTTAAAATTACTTTTATTTTTATTTTATTATATATACATTTATATACATTTTTAAGCACCAAATTGAATGTAGAACCTTCATTCCAATTTTAATGCATTTTATAGAGATGAAAGTTGAATGTATTAACTGAATGCGAAGTTTGGTACATTGGCAATAATTATATTGTAATGTATGAATTATGTAAAGTACAATTCAGTAGTCTGAAAATGTTTGTTGATGTATACTGTCTGATGATGGCTTTATAAGCTGAAACATATAGTGTATTACCATACTTTTACAACCAATAAACTCGTTATACACAGCGAAATATGAATAAGATTCTAATGGTTGTCGTGTTGAGATGGAAACAAAATGAAGAATTTCTATTAGAAAGTATTCATTATTTACCTACTTTGTGATTAGTACTGAAATGATAATGTGGCAGATATTGAATAAATGCATGTTTGTCTTGAAAGGTTAATTCTGTTGTCACATTTCCTAGCATCAGAGACAAAAAATTACAAGATTTTCTTTGTGACTTCCTACATTGCTTACAGAGTAGTTCAGAGTAGTGACAGATTGATTGACATTCAGTTACACTTGTTCTAAAAGTGGATTCATCAGTACTGAACCTGCCACTGCAATATATAGGTACTAATTTTAAAAGTTCTTCCAAATGAACACAATAATGCTATGCCAATGGTACTGTTTTTAAGATACACACATACATACATACATACATGCATTTAAAAATGCAAATATTGTTGCTTGTAAAGCTGTGTACATGATACCAATTTCTTGCTTCTTTATATACTTTTTTGTTGGAGGTAGTTTGTGATAACTGGTTATTAATGTTTTCAGGTTGAAATTGTTATTTTTAAGCCCAGAAAAAACTGTAATTTTTTTCTGTATTTATCCACATCTCCATATTTAGATAGTTTTACAACATTTTCGCGCTCTTGTTGACAGTTGCGTCCAAAATATTGCAATCTTGTTCATGGTCCGTTAAGACAACTATGAGTTCATATTAAACTTGGGGCCTATAACTAAAACATACAGCATGTGGGCATGTTGAAGTCTAGCCATAGTTACATCAACATGTGGACTCTGTTAGGGTCTCCAATATTAAATACATGTAAGTTGACCTCTGCCTTTGTCTTCAGTTTGAATCAGATTCTTCTGTATAATCACTTTGGGTTACAGTTACTTGAATGGTTCCACACAGATATGTATGAAGAAATGTTACAGTATGCTATTGTAATAGTGTATATTTCAGACAACAAGATGTGTTGTCTTAATGCTGTAACTAAACTGTGTTCTTGTACTGTGGGTAAAAGAGAGTAGAAATGTTGACTTAATTCTTAATCATTCTCTTCCATCCCAGTGTCTGGACTACATCAACATGAAGTGTTTGCACCTGATGAGATCTCTTTGTTTTGTTATTTTTCAATTCAGGTTTAATATGAAATCATGTTCAATTCTTTGTCATATTTGTCAGTCTTTATCTATGAATTTGTTGTTTTACATTATGTTGCAACTGTTTCTTTTTGAGTAAGACAGAGCAGTGAGAGTAAAAACTATTTGATCATTTTGTTGGCAGTATTTTTTCACCCAGCTGCAGGAGCAATAGCAGTCTTATTCCGTCTATAAGTGATAATGCTGGTACTGTGTGTAAACAGGCAAAGACTGGCAGAGAGAAAAGGAGCAGGTCACCATGAACAGTGGATGCATTTCCACTGTACCTCTTTAAGGATCAGCTGATACTTGATAACGGGTTACTGGCCACAGACTTTTCCTAACCTGTTTAATTTACAATTGTGCATATATAAGATTTCCACTAAATATTGTACAGTGCAGCATTTTTGGTTGAATTATTAAGTTGACTGAAGGAGAAAACACTGTCAGGCTTACAGAATGCTGTATTATTGGAAATTTGATATTATTCACTACTGCATGCTGGTAATACTCATGGCTGGAAGAGCTGGCGAAGATGTGAATTTCAAAACAGCTTAACTTGTGGAACAGCAGTACATCCATGGAACATAGTAGGCCACTAGGGTTATGTTTGAAGTTGATCCAAGGTTCTTAATGTTGGAACAGTAGTAATAGTCATATTATCTCAGTCAGTAAGTGATTTGTTGGGACACTGGTTTCTTATTGGGAAGGGCTACTTCGAGAATTTTTGATGCCGCGGTTTCTAAGTTCCCTAATCATAAATTAATCGAGGCAGATGAGATGGGCAGGACATGTAACACCCCCGAGAAAAAAACAAATGTATATAAAATTTTGGTCAAGAAACTGAAAGCGAGAGCTAAGAATATGCAGAAATAACAATATTTAAGTTTGGTCATAAGGAAATTGTATGTGGATACATTCAGCAGCTGGTTGTTGAGAACATGATGAACCTTCAGGATTCATAAAAGATTGATGGGAGTGGAATTCTCTTAATTAGCTGAGTGACTGTCAGCTATTCAAGAAATCTGATTCATGGCATTAGCACCTAAACTAGAACTGAAAACTTGAAGAAAGGTGTTACACAAATAAACATGGTAAGCATGATTCAAATCAAGACATCTTTTAGTATTTAGAATATTGTAACGTTTGATTGAAGATAAATAAATGTTGGTGCAATATGATGATGCACTCATCAGTAATCTTACCTTTGAAATGTGTAAGATCTCTTCACATGGTAATTTCTTACGGTTTTCTTTCAAGAAATGTCACGATTTTAGTTACTATAGACATGTTTTGGATTGATCATCAGCTTTATTGGTCTCTTTCATATACAGTGCATGCCTGCACTTTACAGTACACTGCTATACAAACACACTAGTGTCCACAGTCATGTCTTCATTAGCCGTTGCTCAGTAGCGACTTCCAATTCCCTTCCTCTGGATTCCCAAACTATCCTCAGCCTCAGCTACCAGCTTCTAACAGCTCACAACTGAACCCCAGTGGTTATCTAAGCAACTCACCCACTAACTCATCCTGCTTACCAGGTTTTATCGGAAAGTTCCTGGACTGGGTCAAAAAATAAACTCTAGTTTAACTTTGTTTTAGCTGCCATCTCCTTCAAAATGGTCTCCTTGGGAACATATACGTGATCCCATCATTTTTTCCACGCTTCAAAAGCACCAGGGGAGTAATTTTCCTTAATGCTGTCGAGTACCGCTTGCAATTCCCTTTAGATGTCAGACACTTTCAGAATGTCATCCCTTTAGTTTCATTTTCAATTTGGGAAACAGTGAAATCACAGAAGCCTGAGTCCAGCGAGTAGGTAGGATAGGGAACAATAACCATGCTTAGTCAAATATTCTGTGGTTTTCAGGGACGTGTTATCATGATAGAGCAATGTGGTGCATGTTCAAATTTACTGTTAAGATCTGGAAATGAGTACCAAGAATATTCTTCGGGGTAAAGGGCGACTGGCATGTAAGGCTCACAACCTGCCGACTGTCTGAGAAATGTGGGACCCTCGTCTCTCAACCCTATGGGCCTCCGCGGCCTGTTACAGGGGTACCTTTACTTTTATTACTTTACTATTTAAGGATTTCTCCTCACTTCTCATTCATTTTCAATAATCTCATCATTTAATTACCTCCATTTAAAATTCTCCTTAATTTAGTGTTCAAATCCAATGCCTCCAAAGAAACTTTAAATGGGGGCTTCGCTGTGCTGTTAGATTTCCATGCCCTGGACAATAGTAAAATTAAGTATTTTAGCTCTAGATGTAGGTGACTGGTCAGCTTCATGCTCTGAGTGCAACTTCCATGGAAAGAATCCACACTTCCTGCTGAGCAAGGCCCTGCAGACCCAGGTCATACTGGGCATGGTGGTGTCCCTGCCAAGATTCAAACTTGATTGTCTTCCCCATAGACAGTTACTTTATTGACTGATCTGTAGTTGCATATTATTCACACTAAACCCTTGCAAGTTCAACAAGTTTTATGAACTGATAATGTAATCCTTATATACAGTTCATGATACAATTAACCAAGAAGTTGTGATCATAATTTACATGCCTTACTAAAAGGAATACATATAAGAAATACCGCAATAAAAATTTATTGCATCCCAAAAAAAGGAATGATAAAGAAGTGTTAAAACTAATTTTTGAAAGTGTTCTATTCCAAATTCAAATTATGTAATCTTGTTTCATAGGCATCAAAATATACTGTGTTAACATAGATGAAGTTCAAGTCACAATATGTTCACTTTATAGTCACACAGTTTTATAATACCAGTTCTGTTATATACAATAAATGTCTACATAAACATATTTCTGGCTGCTATGGTAATGTTTGCTGCCATTAGATTGTATTCAATTTAGGGACCTTTTGCAACCCCAACTAGAGCTGGCCGTATGACTCGTTCATGAAGCTTGTAACCAATTTTTGATACTACAACAATTGTACCAGGATCTTTCCCTTGCACCTCCTGAAAAGATTCACATTTATCTATATAGCTTTTCTTTGTTTCAACATTAAAATAAAATAACATAACATATAGTAAAGAGTAATGATACACATTTCTGTATTAACATTAATAACATTTAATCTGAGGGCTTGATTGACATTAAAATCATTTGATAGAAGTGCTTTCTTGAAACTGCTGCTCCAAGTGTAAAGACAGGGAGAGTTCACAACTAATTACTTTCAGCTTCTATAGAATGATGGGCCACGATTAGTCATGCCAGAGGTTATGAAAATGTATCACTCAAGCACAAGGAATTCATCAAATGGAACATCTACTACCACTTAACCTTTAAATGTCATAGATGGAAAACATTATTCCACATGACAGTTATATGTTATCTTACCTGTTGGAATAGCGCTTCATGTAAGTTAGGATCAAACTTTTCTTCTATTGGATTAACTGGAATAAGGCCATGCCGACTGAATACCTGTTAAAAGTTACATGGGCCCAGGCTGAGCATTAAAACATAAGTAGCATTCCAAGTTTCAGATGTAATTAATAACCAATATACTTTCCATAAATAAACACCCATTCAAATGAACATATTTAAAAAAATATCAAACACTTATCTTAATTTTTATATATTTTTATATGCATATAACATACCATATTCTATGTGCGTATGAAAGACATAAACTTTGAGCTCTTTAATCTAAGAGTGGTTGAAAGGTTATCATTTGTATAACTTTGCAGACAAAAGAGCCGAAGTTCTAACAAATTACTTCTCATTAGAAGTAATATACTTCAGCTTGAAATAACATTTTGGATTTTAATATCTACTGTGCAAGGTTCTGTATGATTTAGAAAACAATGTGAAATTCTCAACAACATTATTTTTTTTATTATTCATAGTCTTTTGGGTGAAATACTGAAATATTGCTATTTAGGATTAAATACCCATTGGCATGATGGTGGAAACTAATTTAAATGTTTTCATCACCAAGTGATTGACCTACAACATTGTTTCATGTGCTAAACTGTCATTTTATTCTGGATTTCAAATAAAAATGTTATGACACATGTTTACAAATAAAAAAAATCCATGGTTCTAGTCTGCAAGTGAACTATACCAACCAAGTGACTGCCGCTTGTCGGCAAAGTTAGTGCCAACTTCAGTGGATAGAGGGTATTGCGTGGTCAGCACAACAAATCCTCAAAGGCCATTAATTTCGGTTTTCTAGACCAGAGCCACTATTTCCTTGAAATAGCTCCTCAATTATCCTCACAAGGCTTGAGTGGACCCTGTTCCAGACCCACTACTTCTCAGAAAATCTGGTAGCACTGGGAATTGAACTTGGACCTCTGGATCTGTAGCCAGGAACTCTAACCACTAGACCACAGAGGCATCCGAAAATATCAGCCTGAAGCTCATACCACACGTAGCCCTCACCGTGTTACACATTTACTCGGATGTTTAGAAAATAAATGAAAGACCAGTTTCATTGTTAAAAGCAAAACCTCTGAAGGCATCATCACAATCATTCAAAATTTAGGCTTTCATTCATAGACATGTTTTATTGGGTGCTTACTTTGTTTCTGGACTTGGCCACTTCCAACGGAAAGCACAGTGGATTTTGTAAACACCACTGAGATGAAGACTGTATGGTGTGTATGGATTATACAGGGGCCTTAGAGTGCATCACCCTCACTCCCCATCACATTGCAGCTACAACTGGTGCACTGCTATAGTTAGTGCCTCGTAACTTTAGCCGTGTGGAAAGGTAAATGCTGTTGTGGAGCACATGAAGCTGTATGCTTGCTGTGGTGACGTTCAGAGCTACTCCCCGAGCGGAAAACATTGCCTACGGAGACCAACAACAAGCAACACAACATACTATACACCTGACCACACTCCAAGACGCTACATTTCAAACTGGTAGTACCCATGCTGACGTAAACTGATAAGACTGCCCCCCCCAGCTCCGCAAGAGATGGTATGACCCCTCTATCACGGCTAGAGTTCCGAGGAACTAACAGTACTTCTTGTGACATATCTCATGTGCAACCCAAAGGCCAAGAACATCTGATGAATGTGCAAGCATCTTGTTCACAGATACAACTCAACACACAAAAAATTGTGAGCGAGATAATTTTGGCCTGGTCATGGCAGGTGCATCAGCAATATAATTTGTGGTGTCATGTGTATGTGTGCGCGCGCACGCGCATATACACATTTATGTCTGTTTTGCAACAGCCTTTTTCTTAAATAAGAATTTCATTTTGAATTGTTTCATTTTGGTCTGTTACACTATTATACATAAAATCAATACAAAGTCCGTCGAGTGTAACAATGTTTTTTAGGTCACTTCTTTCTCACTCTTGCCTTACATGTTTCGGTTTTAGTAAAACCATCTTCAGAGGCACATGGTACTAACAAGAAAACACTGGCGTTGTTTAACTGTACACAGTATATATGCTGTGTGGGCACTGCTACAAATGTCGATGTGTAAAAGCACAACACTAGCTTGGAGTACTGAATGCACGTACAGAATGCACGTTCAACCTTCGCATTCCATCCGAAGTTGCCCTCGCGTTAAAACATCACTATTAAAATATTTAAAAAATATTTAAAAATTTNGTTAAACAACGCCAGTGTTTTCTTGTTAGTACCATGTGCCTCTGAAGATGGTTTTACTAAAACCGAAACATGTAAGGCAAGAGTGAGAAAGAAGTGACCTAAAAAACATTGTTACACTCGACGGACTTTGTATTGATTTTAAGAATTTCATTTTTCTTCCATTCTTGTCAAGGAGGATGAGATCAGTAGGACACGTAGCATGCACTGGGGATAAGAGGAATGCATATAGGGTTTTGGTGGTAAAGCCAGAAGGAAAAGAGACCACTAGGTACATCTAGACCATAGGTGGGAAGATAATATTAAGATGGAACTTAAGAGAAATGGGATGGGGTGGTGTGGATAGAATTCATCTGACTCAGGATAGGGACCAGTGGAGGGCTCTTGAGAACATGGCAATGAATCTTCTGGTTCCAAAAAATGTTGGGAAATTCTTAAATAGCTGAGTGACTGGCAGTTTCTCAAGCACTCAGCCCCATGGAGTTAGTGTTGTGAGTGTACCTGTATTTCTTATTTTTGTGATGGTTAAATCTAAATATTCAAAAAATTGGTTCAGCATTGAATAGTTTGGAAAAAATTTACCTTATGTAACTGGGCTTCTGTCATTTTAAGTCCTTCGTAGAGATTTTTTAAATGTGGATTGCTTTCCCTAACTTCCTCTTTTGGAACACTTTCTGTAGCTTTGCCCAGAATGTCTGCCACCTATGAGTAAAAAACACAAATGTTAAAGTAATGATAAACTTGTAACTCATGGAAGAAGTATTGTGCACATTATAAAATACTGATACTACCTCTAACAGATCTTTACAGAATCCCTGTATGCCAAAGAGTTTTGCATCCTCTATCTGTTTCATTAACCTCCGCCTCATATTTTCACCATCTGCTAGAGCTCGTTTGTATTTATCCTGTGAAAAAATCCAAAATCGTTATTCTAGTTTTATTCAGCTAATGCAGTCTGTATAACTGACACATGCTTTGAACTTTTCCCCACAATTCTTGTGTCTGAAGGCATGTGTCACCCAAAATGTTTAAGTTTCATTTTAATCAATCAATCCGCAAATTGCAAGCATGTGAACTTGACTGGAATGATTCAGGATATGTATGGTTAGGATAGGAAGATAAAAATATTGTGATGGGGCAGTCATATATATATATATATATATAGTGTGTTATTGTCATGGTTATATTGGACACCACATAATCTTGGAGGTGGTTACCAGTGTTTCTGACGAACCTGATCTCTTCCACTTGAGGGTACTATTTTAGCTAATCCCAATTAGGACTGAATCCACAACCCTCAAAAATACAAGTCAAAAGAATGTCTTTGATTAATCCAAATATACAGTCATGGAGTCATTTACAGTTCCTGAGTTCAAAATGTCAAAATCATGTGCCATCATTATTAGAGATTAAACTGACTTTGACAACTCAATATACCGTATTTACGCATGTATAGGCCGCACATTTTTTGTCAAAAATTCAAGAGGAAAACTGGGGTGCGGCCTATATTCGAAATATTCAAAATCACACTTCATTTAAAAAAAATTATATTCATAATTAGTAATACAGGATGTTCTACTCCTGAAATAATATTCCAAGAAAATTATTTTTTCTATAATTTCTGTCTGAAAATTGTGCTGCGGCCTATACATGCGTAAATACGGTAATCCATATTAAAAAAATACCTATTTCCATGGTATTCCATATGACTTTGCAGTCTTTTAAACAAAATCTATGTATCATTTTCCCATTAAAATCTGTATATTTTACATCCACAATGTGTTACATGACCAGCCAATTGCATCCCCACTTAACCACCAAAACATAAGAAGACTTGCAATCACGAATGCCTTGCTTCAACTTTCTTTATTAGTAATCATTCCTAGATTAAAATATTTTCCTTATCACTTTATTAAAAAAACTCACTAATTTACACCAACTGGAGGTAGGGATAGTCCAAAAGTCTGAATAATATACCATAACTATAAGTAAATATTTTCAGGTCACAGCTCTGTGTAAAAGTGGAAAGTTTTATTGTTTTCAGTAGAAAGTAGACATTATAGTGTTTCCATTATAAGATGTTGCCATACTGTCATAAGCCCACCGGAAATTTCCCCAGTAAACCCAGTTCAGTAGCACCGAAACTGTGATGTCTGCAGCGTCATAAATTGAAGACTGATAAGAAGTGGGAAATGTTATCATTCAGTTCCCATTTAGGAAAAATCTCCATTCTGTGTTCATAAAATACATAAAAAGAAGAATTCAGCTGGAATTATGGGGGTCTGAATAAGCAAGCTGTTACTGTACTCTTAATTTATATTCAAAGAGACCAAATTTCACAAGCACAGAAAATGATAGCAGAGCAGCAGCTTAATATTCTTTAATTTTCATATATTTCCTCCATAAATTCTGGACAATATAAATCTAAGCATTCATTCTTTCATAGAATAAAAGAAATGTTCATTTTATATAAAATTATATATTACACTGACTTCTAATTCCAGATTCTTTTCTGATAATAAATCGATTTCTTTGATGAGATTTTCATTTTCTTTCCTTATTTTTTTCTCATTCTCTGATTCTTCACTTGCAGCTGTTTCTGCATTTTGTTTTGTTTCTTCTGATGTAACACTCATTCCTCTTTGGCCATTGGGCCACCGACTTAGAAAAGATGTGTTACTCTGACATCTGTAAAAGAATTATCATATTTATCACATATACTTGAACTGCATTATAGTAGAATGCAAGCACGAGCAGAAATCAAACGACAGACTGTCAACCTGAAGATGGTATGTGTATGGCTTCTTTCTGAAGCTCTTTTAAATAAACTACTATGTAGCCTTTAATCTGTAGCATGTGCATCTCACATTAGCCATAACATCACATTACATAGCAGTAAGAGGTTATGTTATAGTAACAGAGTAAAGCTGTTCTTTGGTACAAAACCAAGACTTCTCTGTAATCTATATATCCACTCCCCACGCGTCTTCATGGCATAGTGCTTAATTAGTTAGGCAGAGGGACAACTTTACCTTTTTTTTTTCCCAGACTTCTCCACTTCGCACAGATTTCTTATACAGGGTTAGATTCAATTTCTTTCAAAATTGTTAATGGAAATGGAAATACATGTTTCACACTGCAAAAGACTTGTGGCAATACCTATGTTTACATCTAGCAATTATTTCAAAATCATGCTCATCATTTGAGCATGCAGAGGCATAACACCATTTACATTTTTAAGGGTACTTCAAGTTCGACCCCTTAAATTACTTTCATATGATAGCTGCTGGAAACTACCTTGGACAGCAAAACAGCATACTGATTGAAGACATATGCTTTATTTAACTCAGCTAGCATAGTGACTAAGCTACAGGATGATGGCCAAGAAACTGGCGTTCAATTCCGACCGAAGTAAGAGATCTGTCTCTTCTCCAGGTCATACAGACTGGCTTCTGACCCCCCAACGATCTCCTACTCACTGCATACTAGAGGCTCTTTCCCCAGGGGAATAAAGGCCAGGGCGTGAAGATGACCACTCACTTCCATCAAGTGCTGAGGTTAGGAATGCGTGGAGCTATACCTTCATTTCCCACACGTCTTCAAGACGTGTTGTTTAATCAAGGACATGGTCAACTTTAATTTACTTTACTTTATGCACCTGTATATGTAAAAAGTGTCTGAACAAGTTTTTCTAACATTTTCTTTGAAAAATATAAAAAATTAAATGCCTAATACCGATAAAATATTTTATTTCAGTTCTCCTCGGTACCCAGTTTCACTGATATCTATGGATGTGGGCATCATTCGCTCATTGCATCAGACACTAAAATGACTTTAAATACACAAACATATGATCCTTTTAAAAACATAAAGATTTTCTGCTAAATACTTAGACAAATGTCTGGCGCTATGTGCTCCTTAAACAGATAACTATTATTTCTCACATTTAACAAAAATAAACTGTGCTGATAAATTTCAAAATTTCATGACAAAGTCAAGCATCTTACACAATTAGCAATGTCATAAAAACAATTCTTACCAAAAGTACAACTTCGTGTGATAGAACCTGATAAACGTTTTACGAACCTGGTACTTCCGTATTTTCCAACACTTACTACATTTTCTGCTACTAACCGCCCAAATCTTAACAAAGCAGCACCAACCAGCGCCATTTTCCCAGATGATATTCGTACCGGTACGTACTATGATGACTAGCGATATCTGCACACAGACTATTGAACTTATGGAAACATCTGAAGCCGTTTCGAGCGCTTCGTATGTTATGGTTAAGGTGGAAAGTGAAACGAGTAGTAACTTTTTGATATTTTATGGCCTCGTTTGGAAAAACTAATTGTAGTAGGTAATTTTCCATAGTAATATGATTTAATCCTTATAGTATCTATTTTCCTAAAGGATTTTCGAGTATTTCAAAGTAATAAGATAAAATATTATGAGGGATTGCCGGTAAGTAACATTGTGGTTTTCTTGACAGTAATATAAGGAGAAATTCATTATTCAGATGTTCAAATATGAAGAATTCTCGGAAGATACAAACTTCAAGTTTCTATATTAGAGAATACGGTCTAGGAATTAACGTTTTAAGGTCTAATGACTTTCATGTATTAAGATCTCCAAGAAGGGGAGAGATTTATAAGGGCACACTAATTTCATTTCAGAAATGTTGGCATTGTAGTGATTGAGCAGTAGTTGGCAGTCGAGGTTGACACTAAAAAATGAATAGCCACAGTTTTACTTTAGCTGAGCGACTCATCCCAGCAACCTACCTGCAACAGGCTGCAGCAGCAAAGAAAACTCGAGAGAGTCTCATACGACAGCTTATAGAACAGGTGGGTTAGACACTCTCAGGTGTACAGAGGACAAGGTGTCTTAAGGACAGGACGATATTGGTACACCATAATGTTTGTTTTGTATAAGGGTTGAGTATATGTATATATTTTTATATCTTACCAACATGAATAGTGAATGTAACTCTACATGGCATATCTATGGGATGTGTTGGGAAGAAGGTTTTTTTTTTCCATAGAAATCAGACATTCATCATAGATATCAAAAGTTACTAACAAGTAAAACATCAAAATAGTTGAAGTAACCATGTAACCATTGGTGCTGACATTTGAAATCTGCAGTCCTTATTTGTTGTTATGAGTAATTTATTTATTTAATTATCCTTTTTATGCAAGAATATGAGGAGCACCATTAACAAGAGGGATTAAACACATTTTGAAAATCTGAACAGTGTTTAGACTGCAGTCAAACACTGAAATATATTTGAGGGTGTAACCTCGTATTATGGTTACAAATGCTAGTTACCTAAGGATTTTGAACAAGTGGTTGTAGCCTGTTTTGACGTTCTGTTACAGTATTCCTATGGGTAGACTAAGGAGAATCATAAAATCATCGGTATACTTACTAACCTGGGCTAGATTAAAAACATGTACCACCAGATTTCAAATCCTGAGCATTACTGTGTCATTATACTGTTTGATTATCTTATAATCAATCCTGTACATAATTAGCAGATGAGTTTTTTGAGAATTATAATTTTTATATGTTGATATCCATGAATCAGATGACAGTAATTCCATACCCATTTTCAAGTATTATAAGTATGTTAGCCAATGCTGTTAATTACCATTTTGGCCTGAAGACATGTCTGCTAATATCTCTGAAATGAATACAAACTCACTAGCCACAATGCTGTATTGTTGCCTAAAAATGAAAGCACAACTTCCAATAGATTGCTGCGAAAGTCAGCATTATTCTTAGTGAGGTTTGTTTGTAAAGTGTAGTAATGCTATGCAAGCATAATGCTATGTAAGGGGATATGACTGTGATCTATTGCTGTATTCTTTACGCCTTTGCCTGTATTTCTGTTTGTCTACCTGTGTGCACCTGTATGTTACCATTGAAGGATAAAGTGAACTGACACGTTTCCTCAAGTAGGAATTTTTGTGTGTTGGGTCTAAGAAAGGGGAAGTAGCAGGAAGGTGGAGGAAACTGTTTAATGAGGAGCATTATAATGTGTACTCTCTTCATAATGTTATTAGGGTAATCTAATCAAGAAGGATGACTATGTAGCATGCATGAATGGTATAAGAAATGTGTACAAAATTTTATTCAGGACACGTAAATAGAAGAGACCATTTGATTTGTTTCATTCTTGTCCGTCATACTAACAACATTACAAATGATAAAACAATTCCGTCCAGTGTGACTATTGAAGCTTTTACTACTTCACTTTTTACCACCCTAACATGCTTCGGTTTTATCATTTGTAAGAAGTAACCACTTGAGGGACCTAGGCTTAAATGTGACAGTAATATTAACATGAATTTTGAAGGACTGGGAAGTGAGGAGGTATGCAGGATTAAGTGGCAGACCCTTGTATTTATGGTAATAAACATTCATGTTCCATAACAGGCAGGGAATTTCTGTACTAGCAGAGCTACTATCAGCTTCTCAAAAAGGACTCTGCTGGATGGACCAGGAGAATTTTATTCCATGTTCATTCAAGTCAAAAGTTCAGACTTTAAGTTGTCATGTCACAAAAATCTGGGTCAGCTGTGTAGAAGGTATACTCGTATGGTCTTCATTTTTAGCCTACTTACTGTACAGAAAGGAGCTGGAATAGTGTGGTCACTATAGCCACTATTTTCTTTCTTATTGCTAGTGGGGTGGAACTAAGTCCCTTGTACTGCAGCCACTTCTGGCCTATTGTACCAGCCCCAGATGATAGGTGAGGGTGATTGTGGAGCAATTGGTGGAATGAAAATTGGCAGGGGAAACCAAAGTACTCAGAGAAAACCTGCCCCAGTACCACTTTGTCCACAACAAATCCCACTTGACCAGACCCAGGATTGAACCCGGGCCGCCGCGGTGGGAAGCCAGTGACTAACCGCTTGAGCTATGGTGTGGCCCTAGTATAGCCACTAGCTATGGGCTGGATGACAGAGAGGTTGGAGTTTGAGCCCCAGTATGGTCAAAAATTTTCTCAACGTCCAGACCGTCTCTGGAGCCCACCCAGCCTCCTATATAATGGGTATTGGGGACTCTTGTCTTGGGGGTAAAGCAGCCAGGGTGTACAGTTAAGCACTCATCTCCAATTAGTGCTGAGGTCAAGAAGATGCGGATCTATACATCCACTTCCCCATACATCTTCATGGTGTAGTGCTTATTTAGCTAAGCACAAGGACAACTTTACCTTTACCTTTCCTTACAGAAAAAGTATGCATAAGAGTTCACCAAGCTATCTGTGTGTGTGGACCCCCTGTCAACCTTTGAACCAGCTGCTTGATTACAAATTTCATGCCATTGGAGGCCACTCCAAACTCAAACTTATTGATTTTCTGGAGCCACACTGATGATGAGCTACAGGCTAGACAGTTGAGAAATCAGGGTTCAATTCTTGGCAGGGGTAAGAAATTCTTCTCATCCCCACATGTCTAGGCTAGCTTAGTGTTTCACCCACTCATTCACCTCCGTCTTTAATACAACTTAAAACTG
Organism: Cryptotermes secundus; assembly: GCF_002891405.2. Lineage (NCBI taxonomy): Eukaryota > Metazoa > Arthropoda > Insecta > Blattodea > Kalotermitidae > Cryptotermes > Cryptotermes secundus. The sequence goes on from NW_019731600.1 coordinate 974,073, forward strand.
TTCACAATCTCTCCTTAATTAACAGTAACATTAAAATCACATCAATTGCTACATGTTTTGGCCTCGCTTGGCCCTCTTCAGGCAATTGTTCATTTTTGAAGCCATTGCATTGCACTAGTTCTTAAGTCAATGTATTTCCGTGCTATTGCATATTGTTGTTCACACTAAAATGTGTGTGTCAGAATAAAATTCTCTCTCCATTCTGTATTATTTTCCTTTTGCAGCATCCATGTTTGTGCCCCCTTCATATATATGTTCTCACTAGTTGGGTGTATGTCCTGCCCTCTCTCCAATGGGTACCAAGGGTCCCCGGGAAAGTGGAAAATGAAACATACCTGATGAACGAACTTATGAGGTGGGAACAACAGTCGTGTGCTTAATTTAGGTTTCTGAAATGATGTGTGATTGTGGATGTGTTAGAAATGTGCAAGTTCTTTTATGGTAATCTTGTGAAAAAAGCAAAATGGTGGCTGAATGAAACCTATATTTAGTTTTCAGTTTGATGGTGGTAACTAATGAAGCTGTTGAGCTAGATGTGTGAAAGTCAGTTTAGAGAGAGCTCATAAACATAACTAAACATTATGTGTGAAACATTGTTTATAAGTTAACAATTTAAAACATGTAAGGTTTGAGGATTTCACAGTGGTGACTATGAAGAATGCCATTTTCTGGGATGTGGCACCATGTAGATCTTGTGTGAACAGATGTTTCAGAGGATCGTATCATCTCCATCTTCAGCGTAGAAAAATCTGCAAGCAGTCTGTAGCCACCTGCTCATGCTGGTTCCTCACTTGCAGATTTTTCTACCCTGACTATGGAGATGATATGTTCCTCTGAAACATTGGTTCACACAAGATCTACGTGGTGTCACATTCTTCAATTAAAAACATGGCAACAAATTTAACATTAAGTAATCGATTTCACAATAATAAAACAAAATAATTCTAGTATTAACAGTAATAGATATATAGAACTACAATGCTGTGCGGTATGAGTTCCATACTTTTATTACTTTTGTAATGTGATTTACTATAAAGATCAGCACCGTGTTTGGCAGGATACACTAAACAAACTAGATGAATTTCTATTCTAGAATGATATTGTCATGTGTTGGGTATGTCACGCGACAAATAACTTTACACCGTGTTGAATGAAGTGAATTTATTTCACTCGCCCTTACAATTTCACAATTTACAATTACACAACTTCTGCCCTCGGAAGTATCACATTTACTTCTCCTGCTTTAGTCACTCGATACAACCCGACTCGGTGACTGCTAGATTGAAACTGACTCAGCGACTTCACGATCCACATTGTTTTACTCCTGATCACACACTCACACACACACACACCGCTCAGCCTGCTTTTTATACCTTTTCCTGTTGCCTCATGTTACAACGGTGTCCCCTGTTACGTCACAGTGGGAAGTACTGTTACGTCACCGCGGGAGAAGGTGGCGGAGTGTTGACTGGCCTGTCACCATAGCAGCGACAGTGCTCCGATGCTGTTATGTCACTGCTGGCAGGGGAGGGGGTGTCCTGCATAGCAAAAATACGTCACAATATTATTTGGGTTGCAATAGCAGAAGCACCCATGAAGACATTATTTGGTGTCATGAGAGTTTTCTTCTTAACAGTTTAGTGAAAGCAGTGTAAAAATAAATATTGTTATAAGTAGAGTAAAGTGTGTGGATAACAGGATTACTGTGACTCCTCTGTCTTTACTGTTACCTTGTCTTTTGTCTCTGTACCCTGTACAGGTGGGAGATGAAAGCTGTCACTCTGTCATTCTGCTTGTTAGTTCAAGAGGTGGGACAAAAGACAGCAATGGAAACTTACATGTTTTTTTTTACTGTCACCAAAACTAATTTTCAAACAAACCATTCAGTATCACTGTACACTTTTTTATTTCAGCTACACGTTTGGATCATCATCAGGCAGTTTGTTAAATACATGCTTGTTACTGAATTGTCCTAATATGCATCCATATTAATATTATTTTAAAAATCCATTATCTCATTATAACATAGGTTGGTATTTTTATATTATAGTTAACCCTCAGGGTTAATTTTGTTTAAATTAATGTTTATTTCTTATTGATATGATGCGGGTTTATGTCATGTTTGTCATATATTAGAGGGTGATGACGTCTTCAGGGATTTCGTTGTTAATGTTTGTTTTATATGTTATGATTGCTTATGTACAGTTGTTGTTGCTAGTTCTGTATGTATTTCTTCCTGATGTTCTTATGTAGTATCGTGATGAAATCATTCTGTAATGAGGGTGGGTAATTTAGTTATTTGTAGGGTTGAAATTGTTAAAATTTATATTTATATCTTGTCAAAATGTTAAAATTTTTGCTATTCAGGTATTGTTTTTTTTTGTATATAATATACATAGATTGTAAGAGAATACACCCACATTATCTATGTAAACCTTTATTACAGTATAAATGAATTAGAAAAGTAAACAGAAATGCAGTTACATGTAGCAGTATTACCAAACACTATTACAATCAGTGAAGATAGAAGCAAGAAGTAAACACTGAATAAATGTATCTTTCAGTGGCAGATCACTTTATAAGAGACCTCGAGCAGAATTTCAAAAAGACGAACAGAAACTAAATTTGAGCTAAGCAGCCCACTTTGCAAGTGAAGTACATGTGTCAACTCAAGTAATTTTAGCCCATCTGACTCCTCTGTATAGACTAGAATATCTTGCTTCAAGCCTTCTGACCAGAATAGTTAAGTTTCTTGATCCATCACATTTAGACTGGAGGGGAAGGAAAGAGGTAGAGGGACAGCAGTGGTGGGAAAGACATGGGAGGAGAAGTGGGTTGCAGGTGACAGCGCCTCTCAATCCGTTGATGGTACTCTGCTCTGTGAGGCACTGTTCAGGAGAATTAAATGAGTTTGATTATCTTCAAGTTTTGTTAGAATTTCTATTGATAAAAGTTTCTATCGAATTCAGATGCCTCAGAACAATAGTAATATAAGTGATAATAGCTGTTCTTTAGCTCTTCACATGTTTAATGCACATTTATTGCCATGATAATTTATGGACACTGTGGAAGTTGGTTGTTTGTAAATTACTAGACATCGACAAGAAAATGTTCATGGTTTATCCATGACCTGTATTTTCCATTACATAACTCCCCCCGTTTGAAATTTTAGAGCAATTTGTACTTTATTTTCTTAACTCTTTGTCATACATAACTAAGAAACTACCTGGTAGTAAATCCTGTAGGTTCAGCAGTATTAGTTTTGAGAAATATAAATGCTTTGCTTGTGACTGATGGATTGTTCTTGGGTTCAATTCCATTACAACTGTAAGGATTATATGGCATTGACTGAGGTGGGAAAATGATTGCAAAAGGTTATTTACTTACTTAGGACTGAAAAAGAATGCTTTGGTGTATAACAGTGGTCCTGGTACTTAGCTGTAGAGGTTGAGAAAAAAAAAATACTCCCTCAGGAGTTATTCACATATAATATCAACTATACTGTAAGAATACTTACCACATTATAGTTTCTGTAGTGACAAATAACACCCCGGCTGTTTCTTTTAACAAAATGAGCTTTGTCATGTTTCAGAGAAAATGGCCAGAAGAAGGTTGGGATGACACTACAATTGAACTATTTCTTGCTGATCTGGCGCAAATGGACAGCAATAACTTTCCTGGAAACTGTGGTATAGGTGAAAGAGAAGCAAGAATTGCATCTGGTAAAGACTGCCGTTTTTAACTTCAGTTGCTCTAAGTTCTTTACAGATATAAAAGTTGCCATTAACCCGTTGCCGTGGTTCGTCGTGTATGTTTCGTCAGGGATTTAAATCGTCTGGGGGGGNTACGAGGTGCTATTGGAAAGTTCACAGACTGTTATTGTTGTAACTGTCTTGGTTAAAGAAGATGAGAGGGGAGGCCAAGGTCACACTTCTGCAAGCCTATTGCATCAGTCTGCCATGTGACACCACTCTGTGAACGTGAATTGTTTTAGACAAGTGCTTTTTTGACTTCATGTTTTGTTTTGTCTGCGATGGATGGCAAAATCAAGCAACCTGTCTGCATCAAGTTTTTGTGTGAAGCTTAGTAAATCTTCTACCAAAACCCTTGATATGCTTCATGTGGCTTTTGGATAGCATTGTTAAAGCCAGACAGCAGTTTTTGAATGGCATTCATGTTTTAAGGTAGGTTGAGTGTCATTTGAAAATGACAAACGTTCAGGGTGACCAAGCGCCAGCAAAATGATAGAAAATGTTGAAACAATTCAAGAACTCATCCACAAAAACCATCACTGAACAATCCATGAGCTTGCAGACACCACTGGGATCAGTTATGGATGAGATCTTAACAGAAAATTTGAGCATGTGTTGCATTGCCGTGAAGTTTGTTCCCTGACTCTTGACAAGTGATCAAAAACAGTGGCATGTAAATGTGTTCTTGAGCTACGAGAGAAAGCTGACGAAGACCGACCTTTTACAAGTATCTCTGGGATTATAACAGGTGATGAAAGATGGATTTATGGTTATGATCCAGAAACAAAGCAGCAATCATTGCAGTGGAAGAGCCCACAATCACCAAGAGCAAAAAAGGCGCAGCAGGTCTGCAGTTCAACAGAGAGCATGCTTATGGTTTTTCTTGGATATGAAGGGGATTATTCACTGTGAATTTGTTCATCTTAACACTATGGTCAACTCTGACTTTTACTGTGTGATTCTGAGGTGCTTGAGAGAAAATGTGCAACAAGAAGAACAGGAACTTTGGCGCAACCACAACCAGCTCTTTCATCATGACAATGCATCCACCCACGCATCCCTGAAAACCACAGAGTTTGTGACTAACAATGACATGGTCATCCTTCCCCATACTCCCTACTAGCTGGACTTAACCCCCTGTGTTTTCGCTTTGTTTCCCAAATTGAAAATGAAACTGAAGGGACGATGTTTTGAAACAGTGTCTGACATCCAAAGGTAATTGCAAGCAGTACTTAACAGCATTAAGGAAAATTACTTCCACGGTGCTTTTGAAGTGTGGAAAAAACAATGGGATCGCTATGTACGTTCCCAAGGAGACTATTTTGAAGGAGATGGCAGCCAAAATTGAGTAAGTTTAGCCAGCATTTCTTTTTTGACCTAGTCTGGGAACTTTCTGATAGAACCTCGTAGAGGCCATCAGAATACTGTGTCATTAACAGCACTCATACAAGCAAAGGGATTTCTACAAGAACTCTGTGTCAGAAGAACCTAGGGGCCATTAAAACTAAACAGGAACCAGTTACAGTGGGCAGCAGGACTACTTACAAGACACTGTCACCTGAGAGGACACCTTTTAAAAATGAAATTACGAATAATCCCATTTGCAAAAGGTGCCTAGATGAAGATGAATCAGCCACACATATCCTCTGTGATTGTAAGGCTACAGCTTAGTTAAGATTTTGTAACTTTGGATGCTACTTTATAGAGCCAGGTGACTGCCAGGACGTCCCTTTAAGTAAGGTGCTACATTTCAAAGTGTGGGATTGTTGAAGGGCTGAAACACAAAGGAATGAACAGTAAATGTCATGGTGCAAGAACCGGTTAAGGCCCACCCTTATTCAACCATTCATACCATTAATTGAAATTATCATATTTGAGTACACCTATAGTAAATCTATCTGTGTCAACAGCATTAGAAGTGCCATGCAATTTTCATAAAGGAGATATTAGAATAGCTCACAAATGTACAAGAATGTTAATTCGTTTAATACTATAATACGTACAGCTGAGTCATTAGTACCCGAGCCTAGCCCTTTTGAGGTTGAAATTGCTATTGCAAAGTTGAAAAGGTATAAATCGCCAGGTAGTGATCAAATCCTGACAGAAATGATTCAAGCAGGAGATGGAATATTATGTTCTAAGATCCATAAAATAATTAATTCTGTTTAGAATAAGGAAGAATTGCCTGATCAGTGGAAGGAGTCTATTATTGTACCAGTTCACAAGAAGGGTGATAAAACTGACTGTAGTAATTATCATGGGATATCACTGCTGTCAACTTCATACTAAAGTATATCCAGTATTCTTCTCTCAAGCTTAAGTCCTTATATAGATGAAATTATTGGGGATAATCAGTGTGGGTTTTGACATAATGGATCAACTATTGATCAGGTATTTTGCATTTGTCAGATACTGGAGAAAAATGGGAGTACAATGAGACAGTGCATCAGTTATTCGTAGACTTCAAGAAAGCCTATGATTCAGTTAGGAGGGAAATATTGTACAATATTCTGACAGAATTTGGAGTACCCATAAAACTAGTTAGGCTGATTAAAATGTGTTTAAATGAAATGTATAGTAAAATCCATATAGGTAAACATTTGTCTGATAATTTTCATCTCCAAAATGATCTAAAACAACAAGATGCTTTATTGCCACTGCTTTTCAACTTTGCTTTAGAATATGCCATTAGGAAGGTTCAGGAAATGAGGTGAGACAAACTTAAGGGACACATCAGCTGCTGATCTATGCTGCTGATGTGAATCAGCTGGGTGATAATATAGATACCATAAAGAAAAACACAGAAACTTAATTGACAGTAGTAACAAAATTGCTCTAGCAGTAAACATGGAGAAAACTAAGTATATGGTGCTGTTATCATCACCAGAATTCAGGGCAAAATCATGGTATAAAGATAGGAAACACATGTTTTGAAAATGTGGCATGGTTCAGGTATTTGGGAATGACTAATAAATCATAATCTGATTCAGGAGGAAATTAAGAGGATATTGAATTTGCATAATGCTTGCTACCATTCAGTCCAGAACCTTTTGTCTTCTCATCTGCTGTCTAAAAATATAAAAATTAGAGTATACTTGACTATAATTTTGTCTGTAATTCTGTATGGGCATGAAACTTGATCTCTGGTGTTGAGGAAGGAGTATAGACTGAGTGTGTTTGAGAACAGGGTGCTGAGGAGAATATTTGGATCAAAGAGGGATGAAGTGATGGGAAGTTGGAGAAAACTGCTTAATGAGGAGCTTCATAACTTGTACTCTTTGCCAAGTATAATTAGAATGATGAAGTCAAGGAGGATGAGATGGGCAGGACATGTAACACAAATGGGGGAGGAGAGGAATGCATATAGGATATTGGTGGGAAAGCCAGAAGGAAAGAGATGACTATGAAGACCAAGATGTAGAAAGATGGACTATTAAAATGGATCTTAGAGAGATGGGATGGATTGGATTAATCTGGCTGGGGATAGGGACCAGTGGATGGCTTTTGTGAACACGGTAATGAACCTTCAGGTTCCATAGAATGCTTGGAAGTTATTGAGTAGCTTCACAATTGATGGCTTCTCAAGAAAGGCTCAGCTCCATGAGTGAGTGAGTGAATATTTGTAACATTATCTTCAATGCCAGGTTGATTCAGGCAAGAAGCACAAATAAAATGAACACTGTTTTTTGTTTCACCTTAAATGGAACACATGTGTCACCATTATGCAGTGCAATATTCTGTAGTAGGAAAATTATTTTGTCTGGCCTTTCAGTCATCCATGCACTGCTGCCATACCTTTTCAGTTGACAAAAAGTGACATCATTCGATTGACTCTGTATGAATATAGGATGAAACTTTACCACAGCATGAGTTAACCACTAAAACTGCATAACCAGGGATATGGGTGTCCCCTCTACCCTTCTCAACGGGGAATTTGTTGTGTGTTACTTAATTATGTGTGTCCTTGCATATTTTTGCATTCCTATATTAATGCAAGAGTACTGCAAGTTGCTGTTATGTAAATGAGTGGGATTTTACTGGCCATTGTATTTTGTAATTACAGCCCTGGTTGCGCGACGTCACTATAGGCTTGGACACGGAATTGGCCGATCAGGAGATCTGGGGGAGGTACAGCCAAAAGCAGCTGGCTCTAGTCTCATGAACAAACTCACAAATTCTTTGGTGCTTGATGTCATTCGCTTCATGGGTATGAACTTTCATGCTGATGTATTTTAGCAAAGTATTTCATATCTTTAAAATTAAGTGTCTGTGCAGCAGAAATTATAATTTTATGCATCAGTCATGCACCACACTCTACTGAAATGCTATCAAACTTGGTTCCTTGAACTAAAGTACAATCGCAGCACATGATTCATCACTGTAAATCACTACTGAATTACCATTCATAGTGCTTATTACTTTTATTGTTTCTACATACAGTTTGTGAGTCCCACAAAATGTACAATACCATTGATTGTGTTTAATGTAATAAACTATTCTTGATAGGTGTGAAGACATCTGCGGGATGCTTTGTTGTACCTATGGCCACAGGAATGAGCTTGGTGCTTTGTATGTTAACTCTCAAACAGGAGCGGCCAGAAGCAAAGTTTGTGTTGTGGTCCAGGATTGACCAGAAAGCATGTTTCAAATGTATTATTACTGCAGGTTGGTATATATGTATTTTCCAAATCTGTTTATTGTCTCAGATGGATCTGTATTTAGGTATACATAAGGGTCTGTTATTCATACTTGTACTCTATACATCCACTCCCCTATATGCCTTCATGGCTTAGTGCTTAATTATTTAAGCACAGGGACAACTTTACCTTTTACTAACTAACTTCATGGAGCTGAAGCAAAATGTGTTACATTTAATTTCTTACATTGAAGCCATTAATTTACATTTTTTGCATACTTTCCACATTTTAAAAAAATAAAATTAGGCATATGCAATTGCCATGCTATTTGTGTGTCTGTGAATCCCCCCACTATCAACTTTTGAATGCCCAAGCAAATCTTTATCAAACCTGATATTTATACAAGGGAGAGTCAGTAATAGATTATAAATGGATAAATGGATGTAAAACATAAAGCATGTGATATTTGAACCTGGGATAAACATTTATTTCTTGACATATCCTCCATCAACATTGATACAGTTGTCCCATTGCTTTACCTGTATTTCAAAACTCACAGCATAATAGTCTTTTAACTGTTGTCTCAACCACCTCTGCATGTCCATTTCATCATCAGTGAAACATTTGCCACCAAGGTGGTATTTTAGTGGACCCAGTTGTGAACTACTTTATCTGACAGACACTTCCGATTGTAAACAGGAAATACTTCTTTATGAATCTTGAGGCTGTCGTGGGCTCAGCGCAGCAAAGTCCCATGACCATTAATCTCGCTTTTCTAGACTGGAGCCGCTACTTTTACTTTCAAGTAGCTCCTCAGTTATCCTCATGAAGCTGAGTGGACCCCATTCCAGACCCACTACTTCTCAGAAAATCTGGTACAATAGGCCAGAAGCGGCCGCAGTACAAGGGACTTAGTCCCACCCCACTAGCAATAAAAATAAATGTAATGAACCTAACTTTGAAGTGGAGTATAGTAATTCCTAGCCAATATTTTTTTCTCAAGATTAACTGCATACATAAACAAGATTATTAGGGACCATCAATATGGATTTTAGCATAACAGCTCAACTACTGATCACGTCTTCAGCCTTTGTCAGCTACTGGAAAAAGAAGTTAGAAGTGTATACATACTTTAACATTTTTGACCCATTCACTCTTATTGCTTTTAGAGCATAAAAATTCCATTTGTTCAATTATCTCAAAAACCATATTAGGTATAAAATGTGTGTTTCATATTTCTCTACAACTTTTGTTCAGAATATTTTTCATCCAGTAACTGTTTAGCAAGTTACGCTCCAGATGTTCACAGAAATGCATTTAGAACTTTGTCTAAGGTGTCTGTTTTATCTGATTTTACTCCAGATTGGAATATGATGACAAGTTACAGTAAAACTTCCAATTGTGAAATGTTAGAACATCCATTCAGCAGTTCTCAAGTTGTTTCATACATAGGAATAAATAGACAGATGGAACTCTTTTAATGGGCTGTCCACAGGGATGGTAACATACAAAAAAACTGGCTTACAATGGGGCAGTAACTCATGTATTCATAGGCTTTAAGATCGCATGTGATTCAGTAAAGTGAAAAGTATTTGATTGTATTCTCATTTAACTTGGTATACCATAAAAGTAGTTAGGTTAAATAAAATGTGTTCAAAGTGTGTTTAGGTAAGCATGTGTCAGATACATTTCCTATTAAGAATAGTCTGAATGAAGGAGATGCCTTGTTGTCATTACAGTTCACCTTTTCTGTAAAATATGCCACTAGGAAGGTCTGAGAAAACTGGGGGCTATGGGAATTAAATGCGGCACATCAACTTGTGGTCGAGAGTGATGATGTTAATGTACTGGACAGAAACGTGGAAGAGAGAGAGGCATTATAAACTGCTAGTAGAGTGAATAGTGTCAAAGAAAACAGAGAAAATTAAGATTTGTTCATATTTCATCATAAGAATAAGGATGGATTCATAAGTACATAATAAATCTTTAAAAAATTACATTCACTAAGAAATTAAGAGCAGATTGAAACTGGGGAATTTTTGCTGCCATATATTCTGAATTTTTTGTCTTTGAGTCTGATGCCATAGAACGTAAGGATTAAAATATACAAAGCTGTAATTTTACCTGCAGTTTATGTGTGTAACAATATAGATAAAGGATGTTGGAGAACAGGTTGCTTCTTAGAATATTTGAAGTCATGAGGGAGAAAGTGATAAGGAGCTGGAGAAAATTGTGTAATGAGGAGTTTAATAATTTATATTCTTCAGATATTGTTAGAATGATCAAATCAAGGAAGATGAGATGGATGAGGCATGTAGCATGCATGGGAGGGATGAGAACTGCTTATAGAATTTTGGTTAAAAATCCTGAAGGACAGAGAATACTTTAAAGATCTGAGCATAGATGAGAGAATAATATTAAAGTGGATCCTACAAGGATGAGGTCAGATGGTGTTGACCACTGTCAGCTCTTTTGATGAATGAATGTATGTATGTATAAGGGGTGGGCCATAATAATCCGGCCCTTGTACTGTAACCTTCAATAATCTATTGTGCTTCCCCTTTTAATTAACTTCAAATGAAATGTAGGCCTTTGTTTATGGGGGCATCATAGTAGTCAGTTGGTTCCATACAGAACTGGCCCAGGTGATGAAATTTTAAATAAGCTATGGCCTCACAATCACATATGATATGTGTGGCTGATTCATCTTCTTCTGGTCACCTTCTGCAAATGGTGTCATCTGTCAATCCTAGTTTGAAAAGGTGTCCTTTTAGGTGACTTATGTCCTGTAAATAGTCCTACCGTCCTTCTTAATTGATCTCTGGTTAATTTCACCAGCTCCTTCATTCTTCTGGAAAGGGGCCCTGGTATAAGTCCCTGCCTGAGTCCAGTTATGAATTCCCAATGTTTTTCGTGATTTATTTTCATCCAATCCCTGAGTGCTTTCTTGGCAACTCCAATTGAGATGCTGCAAGCTGGTTCAGGTCCTATGAACGGATGTTCAGAGCCTGTTCTTTCCAACTAATCTGCCGTTTCATTACCAGCAATACCCTCATGACCTGGCACCCATATCAGGTCTAGCCAGTTGTATGAGGGATTGGTGGAAGTCCCAAACCAATTTTGAGGTGATCTGGTATTTGCCAATTGCTTTAATTGCAGCTTGACTGTCTTGTAGAATGAAGAGGTTTATGTTTTCATAGTTCCTATCTAGATTCTCAACTGGTCATGCCTTAATGGCATCCACTGCTACCTGCAATACTGTTGTGTACTGCGCAAGGCTAAAACTAAGTTTTTGCCTTGTACCATGGCAATACACCCCAGTTCCAGTGCCTTTATTTGTCATGAAGCCATTAGTCCCCACGTTCTGTCGGGGTGAAACCCTCTTTCCATTCACTGCTGTCAGGGAAGGACAGAAGGACAGAGAACTCTTCAAAGATCTGAACGTAGATGGGAGAATAATATTAAAGTGGATCTTACAGGGATGAGGTCAGACTGTATGGACCAGTGTTAGCTTTTTTGATGATAGTGAACCTTCTGTTTCCTTAAAAGACAGGGAATATTTTGACTGAGGGACTTAATTTTTCAAGGACCCTGCTTCATGAACTTAGTTTGGTATTTATGACTATAGTTAGAACTTCAATCTAATGCTCTGTTTCATGTATTTGGAACATTAGCACAACTGGAAATTAGGGCTGCTGCTTATCATTTTAGAGTTTACATCCTTAAAAACATTACAGGTCTTCAGCCAATCATCATTGAAACCAGTCCATGTGGGGATGAGCTTCGGACAGACCTCACAGCAATGGAACACCAAATGGCAACACTGGGTGCTGAGAATATAGCCTGTGTTCTTACCACTACAAGCTGCTTTGCTCCCAGAGCTAGTGATTCTGTGGAGCAAGTAGCAGTTCTCTGTAGTCGGTACAACATCCCTCATATTATCAATAATGCATATGGACTCCAGAGCTCTCGGTGTATGCATCTTATACAGGAGGCTGCCAGGTAATGTGATTATTGAGTTTGTGTAATACAAGTTTACCTGTGTGAAGCATCAAAATGCAAATGAAGAACCACAAGTCTTTTAGGTAGTTGAAGAAAATCCTTTAGAAATCCATATTAGTGTTAAGAAACAGATTTTTTTTTAACATGGGTCTTCTGCCATTAGAGCACACCAGTATTTAGGAGTCAGGGTGATTCAGACTAATTGTTGGCTTCAGTCCTCATTGTTAATTTGATGATAAGTTTGTGAACTTAAATATGTATGTAATTATTGTTATAATCACCATTGATCTTTCCGTGAATGTGGATAAGAGCCTCTTCTTATGTGTGCACCTTTTCTAGTTTTGCCCACTCTTTCCTAACATGTTATGTATTTTTAGTAAGAGTATAAAATAATGTTATATGTACACACATTACTAGGCAACCGGTTGGTAAACAAGTTCCCGCAAAGACAGATTCGTGGTAAATAGTCCATTGCTAGGTCACACAACAGTAGGATGAATGTTTATAGCTCATTTCTAGGTAACAGTCAGCACGCCAATGGACTTGCAAGAAAGCTGTCACATGGCTTATTTTCAGTGAGGTCTGCACCATGCCCAATGCTAAGCAACAGAATTGTAAACAGGTCTACAGTACTGGGTGTTTTCTGTGGGTTCCGTGTCAGAGGTTTATAGGGGACAGTGATCGTTATTTGCAGTCAGTCATAGCTGAGAAACCGTGAGTCAAGGACACGAAGCCATCCTGGGAAAGAGTCCAGGAGGGTTCAGCAGTTGAGAGTGCAAGGACGAGGATGGATTGTGTCCTTAGTGAATGGTCAAGATTAATTGAGTATGCCAGAAGAATACTAGTAAAGATGGAGAATCCTAGTGCGTGTGCAACGGTGCACTGTAAATTGTGTAAATCAGCCATAGCCCTGTATTAATTGTAATTAAGAAAGAGAGAGTGTAACTGAAGTGCTAATAAATTCAGTCATCCAAACTAGAACCCATTATTTTCATCATGCATACCACCCTGCATATTACAATACAAATAGAAGGGATAATTGAGCACAGTTGTTATCAAATCTCTTGGGATTTCAGACCTCATGCTTAAAGTTTTTTTTTTCTCGCATAATCACCATAGCTGTCCCAAGACAACTATAACATAGATCTGAACCCATGTATAATGTCAGGATTTTCCATTTATCATGAGAACAATTAATCGATTCAGATGTACCGATAAGCCTCCATCTGTTCACTCTGTGGCTTTGGTACTGAGGTTTGTTTTCCTGTATATCATTCTCAGTACTGCTAATATAATGTAATATGTAATCTACATAACTTTTTTGTAATTATAAGTTATTTAAGCCTGTCTTAATAATTCCCATGTTGTGAAACAATCCAACACTTTGCTTGTGACATTGTCCATGGGATAAATTGTTAATGTGTTCAGACACTTTAATCTTGATACTACTGATTTTTAACTGGAACAAATATGTTTTGTCTGCAGGAAAGGAAGAGTAGATGCCTTCGTACAGAGTACAGATAAGAATTTTCTAGTACCTGTGGGAGGTGCAATTATTGCTGGTTTTGACAAAGGTCTTGTGGAACGAATATCTAGGATGTATCCTGGTAGGTTTTAGTGTAATTTCATTGGTATTTATTCAAAATTAACTCCTTGAAATTAAATAAATTTAAGTGCAAGATGAGCATAAGGTAATTTTTAAGCTTTAAAGTGAAATATTTCAGGAAGATGAATTAGAATGACTGTGCAAGAAAATGGGTAAGTTTTAATATACCAACCTAGAAATTTCCTAGCGGAACACAAGCAAGACACAAAGCGAGATACCTGGTCTCTTACCTGAGAATAAAATCCAGGATCTCTTAAGCGTGCTGATCCATGAATTGTGACGTGCAGTTCAAATTGTTGCTTTATTAATTTAAGTAAATAGAGATTTTATTGTAGTCATCTTGTGTTTCTGCAAATATCATTGTCATCTACATTTATTATGTTTTGTTTTTGTATAAATTCTGTCGTAAAATACATTTGTTCGTAGTTTCTAATTATTTTCCACTTTCTCCATAATCTGATAATTAAAATACTGTAGAAGGTGCTTCTAAATGATGACCTAAATTGAGAGCACATCCTAGTAACCGTTGACACTTTATCATAGTTCTCAGTTTTCACCTTAATTTTTTTTTCCCTGTGGCGCTACAGCTCCAATTTGGGCCTAGACCTACCTCCACGAAACTCTCCGTTTCAGTTCGGTTTACCAGATCTTATACATATGGTAGGACTCCTTGGGCGAGTGATCAGCTCGTCACAAGGCCTCTACCTGTAGACAAACAGAAAAATGCACACAAACATCCATGCCCTGAGTGGGATTCGAACTCACGATCCCGGCTTCCGAGCGAGCGAAGACAGTGCGCGCCTTAGACCGCTCAGCTACCGTGGCCGGCTTTTCACCTTAATTATGTAGTGTATTATTGTAATGCTTCTTTTACCTTCCCCTGAAAATGTACTGTTTGTGTTTGGAAATGTTAACTCTTGAGTTATAAAGGATAAAGGTTTCATCTCTATCCCATTCTTGTGAAATCCAAATGAAAAACTCAGTCCAGGTGGCTGCTTGCCAAGCCTTTTTTTTTTCTTTTGTATAAGGCTTCCTGAATATGAAGAAGGAATGCTGATCAGTTGACCAGTAAACAACGTTGTATAGCCATTAGTCAGAGCAGTCAGATGATGGAATTATACTGATATGGTATATAATAATAAAGTTCGAGCCATGGTCTTAAGCACTGATGTAATGTAACAATGTCTCCACTTTTTGTGTCATGCAAAGCTTGATTTGCTGAAACTCTGTTATCACTGCCTTTTGGTACATCATGTGTAGATTCAGTATCAGAGTTGTATGAGGTAAATTGTCATTCAGAGTTTGTTTGTGCATATGAAAGAAATCGCCAGTAATAAAATGGCAGCCATGTCTTTGGTGGGAATACTGCTAGAATCATTCAGTATGGCATCTTGAAATTTTGGATTGTAATAGATGTTTAAAAGAAAAATGAAAACTGAATAAGTTATTATAATTTAGTTTTGAGATTGGTAACATTTTATATATATATCTGCTATTACTTCAAGTTGCTCTGGTCTAGAAAACCAAAATTAACTGCCATGTGGATTCGTTGTGCTGACCATGCAACACCCTCTAGCCGCTAAAGTTGGCACTAACTTCGCCGACAGGTGGCAGTCACTCGGTCAGTATAGTTCACTTGCAGACTAAAACCACAGTTTTTTTATTAGTTCAAGTTGTAGTAATATCAACAAAATATATGAATCCTGACCCTTCAGAACACTAAAACATCACATGTTAATACAGTCAAACTTTGATTTCATGATCCTAGATTTTACGTTTTTCATGAATTTACACATTTTGTGTGATCCTGGCCAAATGCCCATAACAGTAATGTTAAACTTTTAACAGATTTTACTTTTTCACAACTTGACACATTTTCCCTATGTTTGCACTTCATTTTTCTAGTCCTGGCTACAAAAATGTACCTGATTTTGTTTTGAAGTTCAGTTCTCACAATTACTTATCTGAGGCAATGGACCTCATTCCTTGATAGCAGTCTGATGCACAGCTGTGAATGGTTCGTGTGCACACCATGTGACCTCACTATGGGCTTAGCATGTATAGAGGATATTTCTGAGGTCACAGTCCAAACAGCACACACGCACTAGACCCACAGATATGTCATAGTATAACAGTAACCCAGTTAGTGTAGTTTGTCTTGCCCATGTCTGACAAGTGTACCAAATAATAATCACTGCAGCACAGTGACAGCTGTATTTTTATAAGTGAAACCTTTAACATAAATGCAGCTGGGTTATAAAGAACATGAAGAAATTGAAAGGAGTTTTATACAGTGTGGACCTTTCTCCAAGCAACAGAAGTCATTGAAATGTTTGCCATTGGAGGAGCTGGAATCTGCATTTGCTGCATAGTTAAGCAAGCACTTGAAAATAATTCTTCCATAGATAGCACCTGCCTCAAGAAGAAGGGCCTACACATTTCTGCTTGTCTGGAAATAGCCAACTTTTTGGCTTCCAGTGGTTGGATCAGCAGATTTAAGAGGGAGGAAACACAGCACTGCTTACAAAAATTGTATCAGGTGAGAACAGGTGTGTTGATTCAGAAACTATAGAAGACTGTAAAAATTGACAACTGTTGCAAGAAATTTATGGATATGGTCTCTGTGACATAAGTAATGCTGATGAGACAGGTCTGTTTTTCAGTCTACAACCTAGCAAAATGCTCACTTTTCAAGGACACATTTGCCATGGTGGTACAAAATCTAAACAACAACTTGCTGTACTCCCCGCATGCAATGAAGATGGGAGTGATAAGGTATCACTCTGGTAGTTGGAAAATATAGAAGTTCACGTTGCTTCAAGAATGTCAAGAGACTACCTACAAAACATGAAGCTGATAAAATTCTTGGATGACCACTAAAATATTTTAATATTACCTCACACAGATGGTTAGAAAACCGGTTGCTAAAAATTGCAAAATATTTCTATCAGTCTGCTACTCATCCAAAGAACAGTACATTTCATAGCAACATCAAAGTTCTATTTCTTCCAGCTAAATATACCACCCAGCTACAGTCTATATATTTGAGAATCATCCATGTATTCAAATCCCATTACAGAAAGCAGCTGATTTCGAAGACTGTAGCCACAATAGATGGGGGACTGCTCCAAGATGCTGCACATATGAAGCTAGATGTTTTGTCTGTAGTGCATTTAACAGCAGAACCTTGGAGACTGATAATACCTCCTACAATCAAGAACTGCTTTATGAAATGTGGGTTCTTGAGTGACCATCCTAGCAGCAGTGAAGATGAAGAGGATGACTGGCATAGTTTAGAACCTCTTGGAGTCCAGTCTGAGGACTACACAACATTAGACAATGCTCTCCAGGTCTCTGGAGACTGGAATGTTGACCAGGTGTTAGATCAACATTTGACTAGGCCAGAAGAAAAAGAGGAAGTTACAGAACATAAAACAACATTCTTGGGTGCACTGAAAGGACTGGAAGCAGCCAAAAATTACGTAACATCAATTTGATACAAAGGATAATATTGTAATGTGCAGCTAAGTTGAAAATGAATGATATTGTAACGTGTTTCCGTTACTGAATACGCCGTAGAGATCGTTAATTGGTTTATTTAACAACATACAAATCACAGCTACAATTAATTATAACACAGTTGCGGGTTTCCACACTTTACAAACCCTACAACCAAAGTCTTCACGTACTAATAACGCGGGAGCTATACAAATCTCCCTGAATTACACACATGTCCGGTTCTTCTTTCCGTGACTGCTGCTATACTCCAACTGTAGTCGCAAGCTGCTGCCTTGGGAACTGTTGATAACACACTGGCTCAACTACTACTTAACTCGGCGACTGCTACGTTCCAACAAACTCCGCAGGCAGCGCAGCTCTCTTATATAGGGACTGTGTGGGCCTGTTACGTAGCAAAGCTGTTACCTCACGCCGTCTTACATCACCGCGCATTGCGCGTTACGTTACCATGCGGAGGGGGGGAGCGCTGACTCATCCGCCACGTCACTGTGGCCTGAGTTGCCACGTTGCTGGGTAGAGAGGGGTTCTCCGTTGCGCAACATGTCACAATATATATATGCAGCTCACAGGGAAAAGAAACAGAAGACTGAGTGGTGGAAGAAATAGTCTAACTAGGTATGTACCATATTTGCCAGTCATTCCAAGCAAGTGCTGGGGTAGAGCCTTAAAATAGGCCATTACCACTTCCTTCCACATCCTTTCCATTCACCAGTTATAATCACTGTCTCATCTTGCTGATATTATATAAACACAGCAGTTCATAAAGCATTGTAAAATAGATGAAGAACCGTGATTTTCCAAAGTTACAGTATAAAGTTTTCTTTAGGTTGTAACATTCATATATCGCTGATTTTACTCTTTCCTCAATTTTACATTTGTTTTAGGCAGCCCGTTGGAAAGTGTAAGATCAGTGTTTCACTGCTGTGTATAAATTTAAAACTTATTTATTTGTTTAACGAAGTATTGTATATAATTTAATATATTCTGTGTGTGTGCGTGTGTGAATGCAGCCACACACACATTATAACTAGCTTTATTTTTCTTTTGTAGGTCGAGCTTCATCCAGTCCAGCTATGGATGTTTTTATAACACTTCTCTCACTTGGTGTGAATGGCTACAAAAATCTCATCACGCAGCGGAAAGAGATGTACACCTACCTCAAGGAGGAGCTCACCAAAGTTGCCCTTAAACATGGGGAAAGACTTCTAGAAACAAAGAATAATCCAATATCATTGGGTATCAGATGTTTTAATAACAACTATGACTCCTATGCGCCTTTATTAATATTTAATATTTGCTTTCCTTTTAGTGGCAGATGTTGAAACTGTTTAAAACAAACTCATCTTAGATGTTGTGTAGTGTGTTTGCTTCAGATTTTATTCTTTTTAAAGATTACTTATTGTAAACGACAATTTTCACCTATCACAGCAAGTTTTCTTTTTCAATCGACATTTATTCTGTTTTTTTATTATTATTATTTCTTAGCTCCTCCCTAGAGTTTTTCTTCATGTTGAATATTTTTTGTACAAATATTGTTTAAAAAATATGCACAAAACAACTCAAACTAACTGACGGTATAAGTAAGATATGGAGAATGTAATTTACCTTGTAGATGTTATTTATACCAGCAGTACGGATGTAGTTGACTTGTACTCAGACATTTGTGTCCAACTTCCATGAAACCCTCATAGTCACCTTCTTATCCATTTTCCTTTACAATAAGGTGCCATTAATTTAGTTTCCTTTTTGCTTTCCCTCGAATCAACACAGTGTCAGCACATATTAATATTTCCAGATCTTGTCTTTTTGTTCTTTTTTTCTAACCTCATTACTAATTTCATTCATCATGACATTAACCAAGACTGGTGAGAAGATGCTTCTTTGTCTCACTCCATAATTTGTTTTGAACCACCCTGATAAGCTGTTTTGTCTTATCATCATTTGTTAGTCACCATTTGTGTCTTGCTACATATAACATTTAAATGACCAAATATCTGAGACTACCTGAAAAGACCATTGAATCAGAAGCATAAAATAGTTGTTTCCATACTGACCCTGAGTCATTCTTGGTATTATGCCACAGTGTTCAAAAGAGAATCCAGAATCCTTATAACCACAAAAACATTAAGATATTTACATTTGTATATCATATTTCCATCCATATATGAAAAAAATGGGTTTTAAAGAGCTTACAGATTTTTCTTAGTAAAGTAATCATGAAGCCTGATTGATTATTTTCTCGTATTTACTCTTTTCTGCAGTAGCATAGTTGGTTGAGGCACTATGCCACAAGGAAGGTCGCGGGATCAAATCCTGATGAGGTTATTGGATTTTTTTTTTTCAATTTACCTAATCCTTCCCGCCACACTATCGCCCTGTGGTTGACTTGGCCTATAACAGAAATGAGTACCAGGAATATTCTTGGAATGTTCTTGGGGGTAAAGGCCGCTGGTGCGTAAGGCTGACATTCTTACCACCATCTATGAGCTGATTGTCTACAAAATATGGGAACCTCGATGTCTCACAACCGTATGGGCCTCCACGGCCTGTTACAGAGCTACCTTTACTTACTTTTTTACTCTTTACTGAAAACAGATTTCCAAAACATGGATGCTTGTATATAATGACATATTGGTAATAGAAATACATTTTCCTGCACAGGCATGACACTTACTTCTCTAGCTGGCTCTGACAGCAAAACAGTGACTATGCTTGGCTCAATGCTGTTTCTGCGTTGTGTTTCTGGAACACGAGTGGTCACTGGAGCAGATCTTAAAGAAGTAGCAGGATATAAATTTGAAGGTAAAGAATATTTTAGTTGACAGTTTACTTATGATCATCATCATCTACTTCAAGGTAGGCTTTTTTTAGCCTGTTACATCTAAAAGACTATCCTTTCATCATTTTTTCAATTTGGTATTTCTTCATCCATTTGATTGGCAATTATTAACTTTCTTGGTCAGTCATGAAGAGTTAATTCTCAAGATGTGATTATGCCACTTGCTTTTGTAGTCTCAGATTCTTTCTCTTTAAGCATATATTTGTAATGCATTGCATATTGTTGTATTGTGTACATGCCCTAAGTGTATATCCAGAGGCACACTTTTAAAGTGTTAATTTTTATGTATTTGTTCTTTATCATCTTGTGTTATTTTTCACGTGTATATCATTTAGGCTGGGGCGCTCATAACAGTAACTACCCTGTGCCATACCTCACGGCAGCAGCTGCTCTAGGAATGCGAAAATCAGATGTTGATTTGTTTTCACATCGTCTGGATAAGGTGTTGAGCAAGTTGAAGGGACGTAGTGCCCCTCCCACACCTACCTCAGTGGAGGAGCTGGCAGTTATGCGGCGAGTGATGAGAGGTGGCGGTGGAGGTGGCTCCAGCACTCTTAATGGTGAGGGTGGAAGTGGCAGTGGCAGTGGTGGAGAGCAACACAGCCAGAGCAGTACCAGCACCTCACTCGCCAGCAGCAAGGACAGTCTGCGTAAGTGATAGCAAGGCTGGACCCATACTCTACAGACCCCAGTGGGCAGGTGAAATATGGCTAGAATATATGTTGGCAGGGAAATGTAGACTCTGGTAATTTACTGAAATATGTGAACTGTTACTCTGCTCAGTTTGCACTTAGTAACATCGCACGTTTTCATATATTGACTACTTTAAAAACACCCATTCCTGACAAAAGGTGGTTGGAATAAAGTAACTATCAGCACATTCTCATCAAATGTCTGGAATCTCAGAGTATAATCATATTTGTAACAGTATTCCCACCTTAACATATTGTCCTTGAAGAAAGAGTTCTGCAGCAACTGTGTGATGATCATTTCTGGCCTCCACATTGCAATGTAGAGGGCCAGAGAGAGAGAATATTAAAGAGTCTACATTTTTGCAAACTGCTCATATTACAATATTACAAACTGTATTCTTCCCATAATACACTCTTGCTTTGTCTGGGGCAGAAACTAATCAAAACCTTCATGCCCTATATTCATCTTGCACTCCCATGCAAGAAACACTGTGCTTAAATTCTTCTCCTCCCCCACCCCCCAAACACACACACACACACACACGCACACACATGTGTACGCACAAAGTAACAGCACCGACATACTGAAAACAAATATATTACTGGGATTATCTTAAGCATGTATGGGTACTGTGCTTTGTGCATACTGGATATGGAAACATTTACAAGGGTACTGCATTTTCAAATTGTACCCAAAAAGTCTTAGGTTAACAACTTTTCTGTGGTGCCTGGTGGTCACATCACAAGAACTGACTGCACTCATGGAATTTATCTTACGTCTATTTCATGATGCAACTGACTTTTAAATTGTTTTTATCATAATGTACAAATACCAATTACTGTTAGACATCAGAAACTCATGTCATCACAAGGAAAACATTTTCTGTTATGATCTAGGTAACCTCTTGTTATTGCTCGTATGGAATGATTCTGAACTCGTATTGAGCTTGCTGGTTGCACTCATCCGAAGGTGGGCTGCCGCTTGCTGGTAGAAGTAGGTAGCAGGAAGACATACTGTATTATGTAGAATCACATGTTCCAACTTTTTGGAACATGTAAGTGAACAGTGACATTTCTGAAATTGCAGTTACCTTTTCAAAAATTGTTTTGTTTGTACATTAAGCCTTTCCTATTATTTTTATTTGTGACCTCACTCCTGCCAGATACAAATTAATTTGTGTGAATGTTTGGAAAGAGAGACTTTGCTGTTGGAAAATATAGTGCTCCTGCTGTCTGTTGTTCCTATGTACAAACACTCTAAAAGATAATATTATACTGCAGCATGCTGTTGCACCATGTATTCTAAATTAGCATTAAAATTCACACTTCAAAAGCATTTGTCTCTTCCTGTTATTCAAACACTACATGTTTCAGCCCAACTGGCCATCATCGGATGTAGAGGAAACTGCTGCTCCTTTGTCATGCTGCTACACTTAGCATATTAATGGTGTAAAATACTTATACAATTTTTTAAAATATTGTGCCATGATTATTTTGTTGTATGCATGTGTTGTGGGCCTGGTGTATTTGTAAAGTATAATGATGAGCTATATTAGTGTTTTGTTTATGAAGTGAATTATTTTATGTTATATGCTGTTATTCTGTCACTGTAGTTGTAATGTTTTAATACATCGATGAATTTGTACAGGGATGATGAGAAGCGTTAGTACTTTTAAGAGATGTCAGAGAATCTTTATGGTATGCATTTAGTTGTATTTCATACAGTAGAATTAATAGGGCCATGTACACTACAATAATATCCACAAACAAAACCAAATTGATATTACTGTATCAACATTCATTTATTGGGCAAAGGTGTTTTGCTACATGTTTCAACCTTCACCACGTCATCATCAGGCAAATTTATAAGAATTCAATCTTAGTTCTTGAATTGAATTGAATTGATTGAATTCTTCTAAATTCAACTGATGATGACCTTTTGAAGGTCAAAATCTGTAGTGAGACACCTTTGCCCAGTAAATGAATATTGATACAGTAGTATCAATTTGTTTTTTTTGTGGATATTGTTGTGTAGATGACCCTATTAATGCTAATGTCAAAGAATGTAAAGAGTGAAGGTGTAACTCTGAGTACGTGTTTTAATATGGCAGTAAATTTGTAGGTGGTGTTGGAAGGCTTCTGGCATTGTTCTTGTGTGGGAAAATTACAATGTGAGGAGCCTTCCAACAGAATAGGAAAAGGGTAATTTAGTAACTTGATTAATGGACTGATATAACTTCCATTGCTATTGCAGTCAGCCAATACTGTAATCATAAAGCAGTTTGCATCCATCACGTGGTGGATTTTGCCAGCTGCATTGCCGACACGCAGTACAAAAATTGCTAGAATTTCAATCAATATACCGCACTCAGTGGCAAGCATACACTGTATATATTATATATAATAATGGTAAATTTGGGGAGGAGTTAAAGGATTATATAAATGCTGTTTAAGGAAATAACAGAGTAAGTTTGTTTTTAATTCATCAGATTAAAATGTCCAAACTGAAATATTGTGTTGCAGATAGAGTAAAGCAAACCAATTTTGGTATTTACAGTATGAAATATAGACACTTCACATTTTTGTAATTTGCAAATAGTCTGAAAATGGTAAAGCAGTTGTTGATGCTCTGATGAACTAGTTACAGACATTGTGCTTTCGTGTTTGGCTTTGTAATTGTATTGCCCAGCAAACAAATGCCATGCTTTTTTGTCACAAGCATTCAGCGACACGTGATCGAGAAAGCACTCTAAGGAAATGTTGCTATGTGTTGGTATTTGTAATTTGCTTTGTCATATATGGAATCAGTACATACAGTAAGGAAGGAAATTATCATAGCCTTGTAAAGAATCTTTTATAATTCTTGCTAGGAGCAATCACAACAGAATGGTAACACTTGCTCATTCTCATGTTGACTGCAGAAAGAACCCAGTGACTCATATTGTGCTTGAAGGTCCTTGGTTGACTTTCACTGTTTGGCAACACATCTTTTGATCAGTTCTTCTATTGCATTTATGGTGATGTGCTTTACCTCACGTAGCTCATTTGTCTGTTAATCGGGAATCATAGAACAACATTAAAGATTGATTCTAAATCCTGCAAGATACTTTACTGCGGAACATGGAACTTATCATCATCATCATCATCATCTACTACAGGTACACTGTATGGAGCCAAAAGGCTGGGCTGCTGGCTCAAATGGTTATTCCTGTATTTTTTAAAAAGTACCAATGATGACAGCAACGAAAGTAGACAACACTTCGCAGATATTTATACTTCAAATGTGTGTAACTGTTTATTCATACATTACTTATAAGTTGTTTATTAATTCATTATCTATTGTACAGTCTGTCACTTTGATGTAAGTAGGAATCACAGGGCATGTTTGTTACAATTAAGCAGTATCTAGGTAACCAAGGAGATTATGAATGTAAATGTGTGTATGTGTGAATATGAAAAGTGCATGTGTTTGATATTATAGAAGAACAGAGGGTGTTGAATAATGGGGAATAATTGTCAGCTACATAATGAGTTTGAAAGGGAACAGTAATATCCAGATGGTTAAGACTTTAGTAGGGAAGTGTAAATTTTAATCTGGTGTCCATTTGTACAGGCAGTGCTTGTGAAACTGAACCTGAAAGTCACAGGAGTCAAATTAAAGAACAGGAATTTGTTTTTGACACAAACAGACAAACACATGTTGAGGATGTATGCATGTTCGCCTCAGTTTATTGTGTCTAAACCACAGGTTTTGTTTTCTGCAGTTGTTGCCAATTTATATACGGGTGTAATAGTAGGTGTTCATGTGAAAAAATCTATTCAGAATGTGTGCTTATGTGACCTTATGAGGCCATTAATTAGTAGAGGTTTATTCTGTGGGTTTGAAGGAACATACCAAAATGTGATCAAAATCAGAAAGAAAAGAAAAGGTATTTATCATTGATAATTGTTAATGTGAAATCTCTTCAACTTCTCTAGCATTTAGGTTGTTCTGAACAGGAAAATGGGTTGCTGACAATAATGATCACTGCTTGCAAGTCCCGTGACAGGAGAAATCAAACAGCTTTAATTGTTAGTATCAATCTTTTGAGTGGAAGTAGAATGGTTGCAGCTAACTAGATATTCTTGAGGATTTTTTCTAGGCTGAAGTGGTGTTTTTTTCTTTCTATGTATGAATTGAGCTTTTTCTGTGTACTTATTTATAACAATGTTTGTATGTCTGTAAAAATATTTGTGGTTTGTATCTAGAAGAATTAGGGCTCAAGTTATATCGGATGTTACTACTGATGGTTCCCTAGTTTAACACAAAACCTTCAAGTTGTACCAGTGTACACTTCTAGCATGGATTTCTGTATTATGTGAATTTAGAAAAACTTTTAAAATCTAAGCCTTGAGTTATTTAGGAACAGTTTTACATTAGTAAAAGTTTGGACCCTGTCATCTTATTTGGGCTCATTTTGAGAAGTTGAATTTGCTGGTAACTATTACTTCTAAAATAGTACTATAAAAATACATTTCACTGTTAACTATTGCTAATGCTGGCCATGCAGTTTCTCCTTCATTTACATTGCCAATGCTTGTAAAGTTAATATAAAAACAATTAGAATTTTTTCTCTCTGAAATATGTTTTTTCCATTGTTAATTGCACCAGCCTTTGGCCCTCTGAGTCTTTAGAGAAAGAAATTCCATAATTGTCACTGTGTTATGAATGTGAAAGAATTTATTCATTTCAGAAATATAAATTTTCATGAGTAATGAATAGTTCATGTTTTAAAATAAGGGAAAGTGTTAAAATGTCTAAATTCTCATAACAAACTGTGAAAAGTAACAGTTCTGAGAAATGAATCTGAAACGTTTTCTTTGTTTATGCACTGGCTTACAAGTTGATTGCTAATAGAGGGGTGATAATAAGTTTCATTTAACTTGTGTATACAGTATTTGAATACCTGTAGATTAACCTATTCCATCCATGTGTGTCCATCCAGAGGACCCTTTGAAAAATCCGGCCAGTTTATTTTGCATTATGTACCCCACAATTGAGAAATGTCATTGAATGTTTTTGTGTTATGTTGTACAGCTTTATTTATAAATACAATTATAGTGAAGTGATGGGAGATTTTACAAGAAAAAACTGTCCTTATATTGTTACAGTTATAATATAATTCTGCAGTGGAGGTAGTGTATGTATGAGATTGCAGAATAGTGTCATCTAATTGTTATCACTAAAAAGTATGCGTTCCTCGATACAGTCATTAAAAATATGCTGTATTCAATAATCAGTAATTCCCATTTGGGAAGTTAATCTACTTCTGTTACTGAGCCAATTTTGGAAAAGTAATGGGTTGTGATATCTAACTCATTTAGTTTATACTTGCTCTGTGTTTTTCAGATCTGGAGATCAGAGAGAACTTTTTTCAGTGTCATTAGGCAATAACATAGAACTGATACATTCCTCACTATTGAGTTGATCATAAGATTTGTGTGATGTGGGTGACATTAGTTATAACTGTTTTGCATTTATAATTCTGCACTAGATGAGCTGTTCAGAAAATGAAATTGTTATTTTGTGTGCAAGCCCAGTCCTTGGGTTCTGCTTGTGCTCATTGTTTTCTGAACAGGTCTGTAATGCACTAATTGTGTCAATTGTCTAGTCAAAACCAGCAGCAAGATGCAGTATGCTTCTGTGAGACACTGTCCCCATACTATTAACATATGACATGCACTATTTACCATCTCGTGTAACAGTGTTGCTCGAATTTTATCCTCTTGAAAACCTATGATAATTACGTTAGTTTACAGTGCTGTAATTAGGGTTAGTGAAATGTAGCAAGTGTTGACGTGGTGATAGAGCTGATGCAGTTGATCATAACTGTAGAAGTTCTACAAGAGTAGTCACATATGTTGACAATGCAAGCTTAACATAAGTAGCATCCATATTTTACAATCATTTTTTCAGAGTTAATTTTCATGGAAAACATTCTTTAGTGTTAATTTTAAATCATTATATACATATGTATTTTATGTGCATGTTTGTACAATAGTCACAATAGTATAGGTCATTCCAGTTTCCATGTTGGGAATTTTAAACCAAGCTTTAATCTTGTAAAAAGACAACAATGTATTATAGAGATATTGTAAGTTATATAAATGACTGATTCTGATAGTAATAAAATACTTGACAATTTATAAGGTCCATTACTTTATGGTGCCATATTTAAGTGATTGTAAGTTGAGATTTTCTTTTGGGTTTTATTTTCATTAAAGAACAGGGAGTCATCTTACATCCAAAAAAAGAAGAAAAAGAAGAAGAAGAAAAAAAACTATTGTGACATGTCTGCTGAAGGCTGGAATAGTGGAACCAGAGAAGACACCTGTTGCTATGCAATGGCTTGCTAAACATGCCATAAACACAACAATAGAGGAACTGTTGGAGGTTGAGTCCTATGCGGTCCATGCAGGAGAACTGAAACCGATGGATGGATCAGTTCTATGTCTTAAATGAATATTAGCCTGCAGTAGCGAGTGGTAGCCTGTGGTGGCGAGACCCATCTAGGATTCAATGGCCAGGAGTAATTACCATGTGGACCTATGAGACAGTCGGCAGCAGATAAGAATGTGAACACAGAAGCTGAGGAATCTACAGTGTTGGGAGCCATTACCAAGCAATGAATGGTAAAGACACAGCAGCTGGAGAATATGTTGTGAATACTGTAGTGATTTGTAGAGCATGTGAATTAGTGATAACACTGTAATTAATTGCAGTTACAAGTTTCAGGATTCCAGTAAATCCAACTACCAAACCAAACCCCATGTTTAATTACTAAAATCATGACACTATAAAGAAAAGTACAATTAAGGCTGTGCCATAGCTCAAGCGGTTAGTCGCTGGCTTCCCACCGCAGCGGCCCAGGTTCGACCCCAGGTGTGGTCATGTGGGATTTGTGGTGGTTAAAGTGGCACTGGGGCGGGTTTTCTCCGAGTACTTCGGTTTCCCCTGCCAGTCTTCATTCCACCAGATTCTTCATCATCATAATCACCCGGGGCAGGCTACAATAGGCCAATCAGTGGCCACTGTGCTGAGTGGACTCCACCCCCCACTAAGAGAAAGTACAATTATCTGGGAAAATGGACATGTGGAAAATGTGGTGTATCTCAAAATTGAAATTCCCTTAGGATATTGTACTGACATGAAAATATTTCAAAAACTGTAACCATTAGATTTTTGTTACTGTTGCTGACATTATTCATGGGACACTCAGTAGCATGGTTGAGGCACTATGCTGCAAGCCAGAAGGTCACGGGTTCGGTTCCTGACAAGGTCACTGCATTTTACTATTGATTTAATCCTTCCTGCCACACTGTGGCCCTGGGGTCGACTCAGCCTCTAACAAAAATGAGCACCAGGAATCTTCCTGCGGGTAAAGGATGGCCGGCACATAAGGCTGACAACCTCACCTTGTTTGTGAGCTGACTATATAGAAAATGTGGGACCCTCGATATCTCACAACCATGTGGGCCTTCATGGCCCTTTACGAGGATGGCTTTACCTTTTTCTACCTTACTGATATTATTCACTTGCAGTTATAGCTTTCTGTTTTCTTGGAGCCATGGATTTGCTTCTTGGGCACATTCTGTAATGATGCAGCATAAATGAGACAGTTCTATGGCTGTACTGTAACTCAGTCAAACAATGATTACATCAGAAATAATCCCATGTTGTTACTCTGTGGATTTGCAAGCTTTGAGGTGTGTAATGGTTGCCAGATGTTACGTAGTTTATGGACAGTTAGTGGCTGTAATGATTTGAGATCTAATATTATATAGTGTTAGTGAAGTTTATAATAGTTGTGAGATATTGGGTTTTCAGACTTTATCCATCGTCCTGGTTTTTAAGATAACTAAGAAAAAAACAACGTTTTGGAAACTGGATCTGTTTCCATCCTCAGGTGAGGGAAAACACCTATTCTGTTGGGTCCCTTAGAAAGAGCTAGCCTCAATCAGTTTACTGAAGCACATGACACAATCATAGGAGACCAAAGGGAGAGAAGTGAGACTCTCAATATGCGGATCTGTTATTCTTGCTGACTGCATATGATGCCAATAGTAAATTAACAAGAGAGACTAATAATTGTGTGGCATCCAAGAAATATAGTATTTCTGGGAACAGTGTACAGTGATGTTGGAAGTATGAAGAACTGGCGTTACTAGGTGCAGATTTGGCTAGAAAAACGTCTTGTCCTAAAACAGGAAACTGTGAAGAGATGAGGAAAAAGTTATATTAGTGACAGAGAATTGTACATAAGAATTTTATCTGGACAAGTAATAAAGTTATTTTTCATTAAAATTTTCCAGTATATTTTTCTGAATTGATGGTGTAATCAGGTAAATATGGTTTTGTGATCCTATGTGACAGTATTCATGTCAGTATAAGGTGTATGGTTCAAACACCAGAATTTAGAGAATGTTAGCATAGCTAGAATTGTAGTCTGTATGTTAGTATGAATTATAATCTTTGTTTTGTGTGAATTTTGTCATATAATCCATGTTTTGTGTTCATTGCCCATTTGTTCCATTTTCAACATGTGTTTTTCCCCTAAACCATCCTCCTGTTCATGAAGATAAATATGTCAGTCATACGTGGACTTGAGTGCAATATTTTATCTCTGTGTATGATATCTTGTCAGATTTTTAGCTTGCTTTCCCTCCTTAAGGAAAGAAGTAGGTTTATGAGATTAGCTTGCTGTCTCTGTGTTTGTATGTGTGTGTGTCTCCTTTCACTGTTTGAACTGTGTTTGTATGTGTGTCTTCTTTCACAGTTTGACCCATCTCTGTGATTTCACATAATTTGGTATGAACTTTACAATATTGGAACCCATTCCACCCTCTTAATTTATAATGTCCTTAAGTTTTCAGTAATTTTATTGTCACAGTTTAAAGTGACTGTAGACAGGGTTTGGATTGGTGAATAGATGTATTGACCATTTACAGGACATAATTGCAAATGACTACGTGTATAGCACTACTGCTGATTTCTGCACTGCAGATCAATCCATGCTGAGTCTTCTCAGTTTGCTTTCACTGGTCAGTACTTCGTAACAACTGTCAGCAATGGCTGTACCTCTGTAATGTTTTCAGTAGACGATTCCTGGTAACGAATCTTAACAATCTTCAGCTTCTGTGGTCACGCCGTTGCCCACTGTTAACACTCCACAGCTGAACTGTAGTGCCAGTTGTCATCAAGATAACTCTTTGGCATGGACCACACAAAAAACACAGCCCCTCTCTTGTAGTAGAGGCTTATTTACTGTGCCGTTGCATAGCAACAGTCATGATGCATACCGCATAGAAAACACTGTTCTTTTGTTGTTGTATATGTGTATGTTGTGGGCATTAACCATCAATGACCTCTGTTTACAAAGTCACTGCTTAGCAACAATTCTATATGACACAGTATGATGGTCACGCAAACTTATGAGGTGAGAGCTATGCTTTTCACAACTTATTTTGAGATCTTGGAATGATATAGAATAAAAGTAAAATAAAAGTAAAGCTATCCCTGTAACAGGCTGTGATTTATCTGTGTTTGTTTTCTTTGGTTGTAAATTGGCAGTTGTGGTGCCACGTAAGGCCAGTCTGAGGCCCCGGCATAGCTCAAGCAGTTAGTCACTGGCTTCCCACCGCGGCGGCACGGATTCAGTCTGGGATCTGGTCAAGTGGGATTTGTGGTGGACAGAGTGGCGCTGGGGCAGGTTTTCTCCGAGTACTTCCGTTTCCCCTGCCAATCTTCATTCCACCAATTGCTCCACAATCACCCTCACCTATCACCTGGGGCTGGTAGAATAGGCCAGAAGTGGCTGCAGTACAAGGGACTTAGTCCCAGCCCACTAGCAATAAAGAGAAATCCTTTTGAAAATCAAAATGCACCTCATGTAGAACAAGTAATTTCATTAATTGCTCTGTAAAATACCATAGATTTCACAGTGTACAAAATCTGGCCTCATAACGCCAAGAAAGAGTAACGGAGATGAACAGATGTTCAGATTTTGTGCATCCATATTACCAAACAAATATTTTTGCCCACCAATGACATAATGAACTGGTAAATATTCGATTCTAGTGGCCCTGGTTGCTGCTGTCCACGCTCAACTGGGGCCAGTGCACTGCAAAGTGGGTTGTGCGTGTTCCGATGAATTTAAACCATTGTGTGGAAACGATCGCCTTACATACCAAAATGAATGCAAGCTGAGATATGCCCAGTGCGAGAAAGAAGGTCGTATATGTTTTGAAACTTAAATGCTTTATTTAGTTTAATTCTTATAATTCAAGTTGAATCAACACTCGTTTTGACGATAAAATGATGTTAAATAATCAGAAATTAAGGTCTCTGTGTATCGTATTCACAGGCCCGCAAGCCGTCTTCCATGGTAGCTGTGAAGAAGTTTATTTCGCTGTTCCTGCCCCTATCGTAACTTACGCGGCCCCGCTGCCTGCCATCCATTTCGGACCTGCTCCGGCCATATTGTCTCTCGTTTCACGACCAGCAAAATAATCGTCTAAACATTAAACATATAACTCAACTGATTATCATAATACAATTTATGACACTGGTATTCATTAATTGATGCAGAATAAATAATACTCACATAACGTTTGTGCATAAGAATTCAGAACCTGATTGAGGAGGAAATTAAGAGGAGATTGAACTCGGGTAATGCTTGCTACCATTCAGTCCAGAACCTTTTGTCTTCTCGTCTGCTGTCCAAAAACATAAAAATTAGAATATACAAAACTATAATTTTGCCTGTACTTCTATATGGACGTGAAACTTGGTCTCCGACATTAAAGGGGGAACATAGACAGGGTGTAGAGAAAATTTGGACGGAAGAGAGATGAAGTGACAGGAGGTTGGAGAAGACTGCATAATGAGGAGCTTCATAACGTGTCCTCTTCTCCAAGCATAATTAGAACGATCAAGTCAAGAAGGATGAGGTGGGCAGGACATGTAGCACGAATTGGGGAAAAGCGGAATGTATATAGGATATTGGTGAGAAAGACAGAAGGAGAGAGACCATTGGGAAGACCAAGGCGTAAGTGGGTGAACAATAATAAAATGGGTCATAAGAAAGCAGGATGAGATTGATTTGATTGATCTGGCTCAGGATAGGGACCAGCGGGGGAACGTTCGGGTTCCATAAAATGCTGGTAAATTCTTGAGTAGCTGCAGAATTGGCGGTTCCTCAAGAAGGACTGAACTGCGTGGTAAGTAAGTAAGATAATATCTGTGTACAGAATTTCTTATATTATTTCTGTTACGAGGAACAAATATTGGGAGCATGATTTAAATATTCTGAGTGGGGTGCATGTGATCATTTTATGCACATCACATGTTGTGAACATATGAAGAGTTTCATTTTGGCTGCTTCATGAATGGATATGGGCCATGTATTGACCCCGTGATTATATTCAAGTCTATTCTCATCTCATCTACGTGCACTTGTTTTTTTCTGTAGTACGCGATTAGAAAGTCGAAACTTGAAACAACTTTATAGGACCTACTAAAGAATTCAGCAAGAAAGAACTGCCGTTAATTTTTTTCTTTTAGAAGTTCAAGGGCAAAATTAAGGTTCATTGTGTAGATGCCATTGAAGAATTCTATAATACTCTTAACAGAAAAGCCATGTCGAACTGCGGATAATTTTGCAGCCTGTTACCGTTAACATTATCACTGTGATCAGCGCCTTAATAATATCACTCATTTTGTCTTAAGCAGAACTCTAAACAAGAAATGGTATAGTAAATTTGTCCCTGTGCTTAAATTAAATATTGAATTATGAAGACGTATGTGGTGGTAGAGGTACAGTTCCACGCATTTTAATTTCGACACTAGCTGGAGGTGAGTGGTCAGCTTCACGTCCTGGTCGCTTTATTCCCTGAGAAGGAGCCACCGGTATCCATCGAATGTGAGGTTGGCTGACCTCAGAGCCGATTTGGGTACTGTGGAGGAGACGAAAGAAACGTCTTGCTTCTGCAAGAAAACAAACCTGGATTCGTCGGTCGTCCAGCTCGAAGCCAATCACTTATCGAATAAACCAGTCCGGCCCTCTGTGAAAAGAATTGTAGATACTACAAATTAGAATTTTGAGTAGAAGTAGATATTCGTTCTAGATTTATTCTGGAGACAAAATCTATGGGCTCCCCTTGTGCCATGGTTAGTGTTAGGATTCTGTACTTGAAAATGTTGTGACCGAATCTCAGGGAGCAATTCAGTTCTTACATCGTTATAAATTGTTCGAAACTTATTTGGCTAAATCTACAACTTATCAAAATCTGTTTCAGAAAACGCGTAAATCAGAATGAAATCTATGTTTTGCACCGTGAAATAAATTGTTTACAATAAGCATTACAAATATGTAAAATTCAGTGTAAGATTTGAGGCTTTCACGGCGGTGACTATGAAGAAAGCAGTCTTCTGGGATTTGGCACCGTGTATATGTGGTGTTAACCGACGTTTCGGAGGAACGTATCGCCTCCATCTTCAGGGTAGAAGGAAAAAATATAAGAAATCCCCAAGCGAAGAGACCGTGAGAACCACGGTCTCTTCGCTTGGGGATTTCTTATATTTTTTCCTTCTACCCTGAAGATGGAGGCGATACGTTCCTCCGAAACGTCGGTTAACACCACATATACACGGTGCCAAATCCCAGAAGACTGCTTTCTTCATGTAAAATTCAAGTTTGACTTCTTCTAAAGTAGGAATTACATTGGACAAATGCGGCGATAAATTAAATTAGCCTAACAACGTTTGGTGTATATTGGCAGTATCGACTGCACTGTAATGATAGACAATATTCATCTGTGCCCTTTTGTTCCTGGCTCGGGTTACCAAGCGCGTTGGCAAAACAGTAACTATTCGGCTATTATTTACCGCTTCTGGCTGAGTTAGCAGAAGAGCATGATCGCACTACTAACACGAGTGCTGACCGCGTTCATATCACCGTCTAAAGACATGGAAGTGATGCTATAATACCACTGAGGTCTTCTTTAAAATTGCAAGTTGGCGAGTGAGTAATGTAGAATTTTACATTCCACTTTCTGTTACCTGGAAGCTAATGTTAGCAATAATGTAGTTGGAATTTGAATTGGCTCTCTTTTCACGAATTTTATATGCGTATAACACTAAGAGTTAGCACTAAAGGCTGTCTTGTAATTTTTTGTGGCTTATTTTCGATGATGCTTTCAGCATGTAACACATATCGCGGTCATTAATCAGTGGGTTATATTCCATATTTGTTTCGTTATGGTTTATTTAACTACGCTGGTAGTAGATCAGACTATACAGCAACGAGAGGTAGGTGGATTCATGAATGATGGATTGGAAATGATTTGAAAGGAAGTGTTCCTGGCCTAATCGAGGGACTATCCAGGTCTTTTGTAGGATGACCTGAAGAAGCCAACTAAAACCTCAATCAGGGTAGCTGATCTCCCCGCCCAGATTCGAAACCAACACTTACCGAATACAACCGCATAGCGTCACTGCTAAACTAACCTACTCAGTCGTGGATGGACTGGGGAAGACCACGAAAACAGTCGGGGTAGTCGATATCCGGCCCACATTCAAACCGAGGACCTCCTTCATACTAACGTAGAGCTTTACCTCTAAGTCAACCTGCTCGATCACATATGGATTGGCATATGCTTCACATTAAGTTAAAATCGAATGTTATCAGATTTCTCAAAGCCACATTATCAAGCAAAAACCAGGATATGAAGGTGTGAGCCTACTCAAGATGGAATGGACATAATTTCCTGAATATATGCTTTAAGATTCTACGTACTTCATTGGGCCTCATGTTTATTTATTGCACACTCAGCCCCATTATTTGGAACACCACATTGCCTGAAGACATTATAAATTTTACCTTACATTTAGTTAAATATTCCCCCACATCAAGAAGTTGAAATTATAGCTTTAATTTGTGTTATTTTTAAGTTATTAGATATAACTATTTATTTTACTTGACGTAAATTAGACACGACTTGTAGTCACTAAATTTATATCGGACCTACGCGAATCAGCGGCTCGTAATGTATTCTCTCGACATCGAATTCATAGAGATATATGCTGTAATTGCAGATATGAAACATTCGAGTGAATAAACATGATTCCCCCATTATGAGTTCACTTCTTGCCATTCATGTAACGAAAGCATTATTTTTTTTAATTCGCTTAGTGGGGGTTGGAGTCCAGCTGGGTCAACTCTGCATGGCGGCCACTGATTGGCCTAATGTACCTGCCCCGGATGGTTATGATGATGGAGAATTTGGCGGAATGAAGATTGGCAGGAGAAACCGAAGTACTCTGAGAAAACCCGCCCCAACGCCACTTTGTCAACCACAAATCCCACTTGACCAGACCCGGGATCGAACCCGGGCCGTCGTGGTGGGAACAAAAGCATTAAAGTGGGAGGCTAAGCAAGTCTCACTCTGTCAGTAAAGCGGGCAGATAGGTTCTCAACTGGAATTTGATTCCCAGCAGAGGTGGCCATTTCTGTCTTCGCCAACATGTCCACAGAGCGCCTGATGTTCAGGCAGCCATCTATCGAATAAGTACCACTAACTCTTTCTCCGGGGACACAGCGGCTGGAGCCTGAGGCTCTCCATTCTGTTGAGAGTGTATGAAAATTTATCTTCACACTCCGTCTTCATTGCGTGGTGTTAAGGCAAAGACAGAGCTTTATCTCTACCTCACCTATAATTACATCCCAGATATAAGCCTATATCCACAAATGTGTGACAGGCTTCACCATTAACTAGAATCTAGGCCCTACGTGTTACTACATGCTGAGACAGATTCTTGACTAACGTAGAACGTTGCTTGCAACCGCATTAATGAAATTATTTATGAAGCAGTAAAATAATATGAAAAACAAGATACAGGAAGCGACAATAACAAATCAAAATCTGATTTAGGAGGAAATTAAGAGGAAATTGAACTCGGGTAATGCTTGCTTCCATTCAATCCAGAACCTTTTTTCTTCTCCTCTGCTGTCCAAAAATATAAATATTAGAATATACAAAACTATAATTTTGCCTGTGGTTCTGTACGGGTGTGAAACTTGGTCTCTGACATTAAGGGAGGAATATAGACTGAGGGTGTTTGAGAACAGGATTTTGTGGAGAATATTTGGACCGAAGAGAGATGAAGTGACGGGAGATTGGAGAAAACTGCATAATGAGGAGCTTCATAACTTGTACTCTTCTCCAAGTATGATTAGAATGATGAAGTCAGGGAGGATGAGATGTGCAGGGAATGTAGCACGAATTGGCCTAAGAGGAATGCATATGGGATATTGGTGGGAAAGCCAGAAGGAAAGAGACCACTGGATGACAAAGACGTAGGTGGGTGGAGAGATAAGGAGATAGAGAAAGAGAGAGAGAATAGGATGGTATGGACCAGATTGATCTGGCTCAGGATAGGGACCAGTAGTGGGCTTTTGTGAACACGGTAATGAACCTTCGGGTTGCATAGAATGCTGGGAAGTTTTTGAGTAGCTACACAACTGGAGGCTTCTCAAGAAGGGTTCAGTCCCATGAGTGAGTGAGATACTAAAAGAGTTTTCTTACGAATTGCTTTGAATGGGTGTGTCAGTATGGTCCAGAACGCGTCTTACTTATTTCATCATGAAATGTTTAATGCAGTTAGCATCGTGTATGCGTCCCAATATTCAATTAAACGGTTTCGGACGAACGGACTATTAGGACGTACTACATCTTAATATTCTACAATCATCAAGATACTGTCCAATGAATCGACAGTAACAATGTCATGTGACCATTGGTTAGGGGGCAATAGGCCCAGTGACGTATGTATTGTCTTACCAAGGTATGTCAGTCGGACTACTGTTCGCCATTAAGAATATGGCAGTTGTTTTTCTGTTCTGCTACTGTGATGATATGATACCAATCAGTACGACAGGGCGTGGTAGCTTTTGGAAGAAAATTCAATAACTGTAAGTATATTATGAACACAATCAGGATATGAGGAAATTAACAGAAAAGTATTAAGAGTATTATCGCTTATTTATTTGCTAACCGATTGCACTAGCCGCGCGGTCTAAGGCATGAACTGTCTTCTCTCGCTCTAAACGTTGGGATCGTGGTTTCGAATCACACTGAAGGCATGGATGTCTGTGCGTTTAATCCGTGTGTAGGTAGCGGCCTTGCGACGGGCTGATCCCGCGTCCAAGGGTCTATACCGGTTCTGTAAAAAGTTCAGGAAACTGAAAAAGCGGCCAAGGCCCAACAAAGGGCTGTAGAGTCATAGATAGATATACGTGCTTAGGTCTATTTGTAGTCACCTCCGAGGAAGTACCGAGGTCTAGAATCAATTGAGCGTTATCTTCGCTACCTTACAAGCCTTCGTGGCGTCCTGGTTAAGTAAAAGATAAACTTTATTATACCGTCATTTATTTGTAATGGCCTATGCACTGCTATTACATCATTAAAGTAAACTGGCCACACTTCCAATAAGAATGCGTGCACTGTTCTTCTCTCGCGGAAGGATCCCCCAGAGGCTGATTGCGTTTCAGAGCCTATGTGACCTCATGGCCTGTCCCTCCCGGGCCTCGTATCCCTGTGTTCCAGGGCGGTCTATTTAGTGAGTGAACTGTGTAGTCTGTAGAAGCCGTCCCTGTGCTTAACTAATTAAGCACTACGCCATGAAAGCGTATGGGGGAGTGTATCTATAGATCCACGTTTTCTTGATCTCGGCACTAGTTGGAGGTGAGTGGTCAGCTTCACGCCCCTGCCGCTTTACCTTCGGGGAAAGTTCCTCCGGTACCCATTGGATGGGAGGTTGGGTGGACCCACGACGTGGAGAAGACAAAATTCTTGACCCTATTGGAACGCGAACTCCGACCCCTTTCTCGTCCAGCCTGTAGCCAGTCGCTATACCCACTACGCTATCCCGGCTCATAGTTAATGTTATCTCACAGAAATACGTTTCGACAAGGAATACTGAGATTGCTTCTTGTAAGTGATAAAAAATTTTCTCAGAAATTAAGTATATTTTTATTTATTGGTAACTGTTAATCGTCATGATTACGTAACAACTTAGACAGTTCCTTTATCATGTTTCTATGTGTTGTCACGTGTCCGGGCTTCCGGGGTTGCGGCTTTAGGCGATGCTGTTTATTGGAGAATTACTCGTTCACACTCACACTCACAATCACTCTCAAATAACGTCCTTTCAGACGAAGCGACCTGATTAGTCCGTCGTCTCTCTGCGTTTCCTCTTCAGCGGTTATCCTCTTGCACCGCTCTTCTCGGTGGAGTCTTCCCACTCTTGGTTCTTCTCCTATCTCTCCTCGAATCTGAACTGTCCTGTCACAATCTACCCTCTTAAGTAGCTCTTCGCGTACCGCTGAGAGAACACCTTGTCGAAGGGTTCTGTTTTCCGTGTTAACTAGAGTATTTGTCAGCGGGCCTATTCGTTGCCTAGGAATTGCTAGCTGTTGACTAGCAATAGACGCTGGCTGTCAGCGCAGTGTCTTGACAATGCGTTACTTAGGAAGTGACACTTCTCTATGCAGTGGGTTCACCTGTCACACTATGCTCTCTTCGTAAGGTACACAAAATAGCGTAGTGTATAAAAATATTTTAACATTCACAAATATTTTTTAATTTACGCCTGTTTTGTAACAAAAATTTAATGCTGCTTCTTCTTATCTACATTTTACTAGCGTTTATACGGAAGAAATTAATATTTCCTTCCCTCCAAGCTAAAATTGTTGTTCCACTTCTGTTCATGCAACAGCAGTGGGACGGTGTATTATACTGGAGCATTACGGATCTATACGGCAGAATCCTTTATCAGAAACTGACTGCAGCTCAGCTAGTCAAGAAATTCCCACATTTAATGGAATTATAATGTTGGCTGCAGTGTTAACGAACTTCCATTGATCCATATCTTGTGACATTTGAACCCGATCCAGGCACCACATCATATTTTTAATATCCATTTTAATATTATCCTCCTATTGACGCCTTGGTATCCCTAGCATTTCTCCCTTTCGAAATCCGTTAAGTGAACCGGGAGATAAAACAAGCGGACGGTTATGCCTTCCTAATCCTGGATGTGCAGCGAAGGTTTCGGTAGGTTTCTGCTGGAATTGTCCACCAAAGGAACCGCGCGTCGCGCTGAGGTGCGGGTTTGCGTCGTGAATACCGACACATACCCTACACATAACGGGAACAGGCCTACTGGAAGAGCGTTCGTGTATGGTTGGCTAATGCTGCATTGGCCCGCGAGCCTCTAGAATCCGGAACAGTACTTACCGTTGTACTGAGGAGTGGGGGAAAATGTTAGATATCGATTTCACACAACTCATTATGCGGTTCGTGCACATACAGGGGTACATATATGTAACTACTGCTGATGGGGCACGCGGTAGTGTAGTTGCTTTAAGCCGCAAGGTTGTCGGTTCGATTCCCGGTGAGTTCATTGGCGTTTTCAATTGCCCTAATCCTTCCTGCCGCACTATGGCCCTGTGGTTGACTCAGCCTGTAACAGAAATGAATACTAGGAATATTTCTGGGGGTAAAACGCTGCCGGCGCGTAAGGCTGACAACTTTCCGCCATCTGTGATCTAGAAAATGTGGGAGCCTCGACGTCTCATAACCCTATGGGCCTCCACGGCCTGTTACAGAAATAGCTTTACCTTTACTATTACCACCCCTGCTAGTGGCTCTATAGGCCAGTTTGGGCCCTAGTCGCCTTTTTCAACTTCTTAATCTTATATACAGACGGTAGGACTTCTCAGACGGGAGACCAGCCCGTAGCAAGGCCGCTACTTACATAGGACAACGCAAAGAGAATAAACGCATAGAGACATCCAGACCTCGAGTGGGATTCGAACCCACGATCCCAATGTTTGAGCGGGCGAAAGTATTTCATGCCTTAGACCGGGCGGCAACTGTGATCGGCGTACATATACCTACATGTGGTAATGAGATAAATACCAAAAAGATTGTCTAGCGATAACATTTTATATTTGTATTCGGAAGGTGCCTTGGTAGAATCTCGGTCGGAACACAAACTATCCTGACTTTTCTTGGTTTTCCTCAGTTCCTCCAAGCAAATACCACAATAATATCTCTGTTACATCACGGTCGCTTCTTTCCAGTGCCGTTCCAGTCAATCTGCCATCCGACGCTAAGTTGTCTGGATACTAAGAGCATCGTTAAATAATCCACAAGAAAGGTACATGGCAAACCGAACGTTGCGGTCAAGTGAACAGCACTCCTGCTTCATATTCAGGAGGTCCTGGGATGAAATCTCAACCCGGAGACCGACTGTCCTTAGTCTTTCAAGAAAAATTCTGGGATAGTACCTCGCATCAAGCCATGGCTGCTTCCTTCCACAACCATTCCAATTCACCACTTGCTGATCATCCTGTCTATCGGCACTATATATTCTGAGCTACTTAAAACGTCGTTAAATAAATCACAACTAAGCGCAATTAAATAAATAACAATTAATGTTACAAATCTCTGTTATTTTAGAGCACGTACTAAAATAAATGCAGTATTGTTTACATTAATATAATTTTATTTGAACATAATCTGCTGACGATGAGAGTATTACGAGAGGTGATTAATAACAATAATAGTAAAGCTGTCCCTGAGCTTAACTAATTAAGCACTACGCCATGAAGACGTATGGGGGAGTGGATGTATGGAGCCATACTCTCTTGACCTCGGCACTAGTTCGAGATGAGTTGTCAGTTTCACGCCCTGACCGCTTTACCCCCGGGGAAAGAGCCCCTGGTACCTATTGAATAGGAGGCTGAGTGGACCCTAGAGCCGGTCTGTACTGCGTAGAGAAGTGGAAATTCTTGCCCCCACCGGGATTCAAGCTCCGACCACTCTGCCGTCCAGCCCGTAGCTAGTCGCTATACCGACTGAGCTATCCTGGCTCCCTAATAACAACAATAATGAGGGAACCTTAAGGGAGTATGGACTGAAATTTTCTGGTCCAGGATAATGGCCGGTGAAACGCTAATGTTAACAGAATAGTGCTTCTCAGAATTACTGGATTTTTGGACATTGTCCATCATCCGGTATTCTAAAAACTAGAGAGTACCTTTCGAAAACTGGATCTCTTCCCCACATGACGTCTCGGAACGTCGTGTTCTCTTAGTTTTTAGAATACTGGAAGATGGACAAAGTCCAAAAATCCAGTAATCCCGAGTGTTACATACCATCGTCAGAATTCTTCACAATCTACGATAGTGACCCTCCGAGGTCAATAGAAAGTGGGAAATTTCTCGATCAATTGAAGACTGTTAGCTTCTCACGACAGACTTTGCTCCATGGAATCTTATGTAAGGTAGATCTATATGCAAATTCAACATTCTGCTTTCTGCTTCTCTTCCCTCCCTTGACCTGTTGAAGAGAAACTAGGGATACGAAATTTAGTCTGTATTCGACAATACGTATGTTAGACACAGATGTTAAAGCTATGTGAAAGTATTAGAATAGATTTTTTGGGGGTGCGATGTGAAACCGCATTTTCGATCTGTTATATTTCTATAACTACATTTTAATTTCCTAGTTTCTTTTTAAAAAAATTAGGTTGTACAGCATTTTTATACCATGATGCTGTTGAGGAGGGCTGTCACATCCCAGGCTAAGAGCGCCACTTCTGCCTCTCTTCGCTATTCTTTTGGTTAAGTAACATATTTCTGGACGCCGTTCTGAGACAACTGATTTCTGGCGGTTCCATTCCATTTATCTAGGCTTTTTGTTATAAAGCAAAAAGAACATCTTATGCGAATATCATATATGTCCATCTGTCTGTCTGCCCATATCTGTGTCTCTTTGTTCGTCTGTGATCTAGCCTTCAGCACCCCAAAATTGGTCTGATTTTTTTTAATTCGATATGGAAGAGTTTCACTTAAATTTGTGAGGCAGTTCAGACTTTAGCCTAATATGACACATAATAAAGCCTAGTTTCAATAAGGCCTTAAATGGAATTTTCCACGTATGAAATAATTCTATTCACTTACCGTATTTACGTATGTATAGGCCGCACATTTTTTGCCAAAAATTCAAGAGGAAAAATGGGGTGCGGCTTATATTCGAAATATTCGAAATCACACTTCATTTAAAAAAATTCTATTCATAATTAGTAATACAGGGTGTTCTACTCCTGAAATAATATTCCAAGAAAATTATTTTTTCTATAATTTCTGTTTGAAAATTGTGCTGCGGCCTATACACGCACGCGGCCTATACATGCGTAAATACGGTATTTTGTTTAAATTCAGTGGAATCTTCGGGGTCGAAGCATTTCGCTATACTTCGACTTTGAACATTAAGGTAGCAAGTTCGTCTGAAAAGTGGGTACCTACGTACTGAACTGCACAGTATCACTCCAAAAAGACTAATTTTTTAGAACGTAGCAAATATAAATGTCAATAGTCCTATGGGTGATGACTAATTACAGGCATTTAATAAAATAGACTTAACTGAATGGCATATTTGTCGA
Source organism: Cryptotermes secundus (assembly GCF_002891405.2). Taxonomy (NCBI): domain Eukaryota; kingdom Metazoa; phylum Arthropoda; class Insecta; order Blattodea; family Kalotermitidae; genus Cryptotermes; species Cryptotermes secundus. The sequence goes on from NW_019731600.1 coordinate 1,016,670, forward strand.
AGACAAGGAAGAGATGGTGTTAGTCCAAAACACGACCCTGAATTTTAAAGAAAAGAATTCAATTCAATCTTTCCATACTTTTTTTCCGACCTCACAAATTCATGATCTCTGCGCTATACTTCATAGCTAAATAAACCTCCACAATTTCGGATTAAAGTGTGATTACATTTAATAGATAGTAAGCAAAATTAAGGGCGGCGCCATAGCGGTTAGTCGCTGGCTTCCCACCGCGGCGGCCCGGGTTCGATCCCGGGTCTGGTCAAGTGGGATTTGTGGTGGACAAAATGGCGCTGGGGCAGGTTTTCTCCGAGTACTTCGGTTTCCCCTACCAATCTTCATTCCACAAATTCCTCCACAATCACCCTCACCTATCATCTGGGGCTGGTACAATAGGCCAGAAGTGGTCGCGGGACTTAGTCCCACCCCACTAACAATAAAAAAAACAAAATTAAATTCTCTGCCAGTCACAGTAGCCGCGCGGTCTAAGGTATGAACTGTGTTCGCTCTCTTGGACACTGGGATCGTGTGTTCGAACGCCACTTAAGGCATGGATGTTTGATGTGTGTGTATGGATTTATTCTGTTTGTGTTGTCTTGCGTTTAGGTAGCGGCTTTGCGACGAACTGATCATTCGTGCAAGGAGTCCTGTGGAACTGAATAAGAGGCCAGGGCCCTGAATGGGCTAGACGAGCCATTTTAAAAAACTAAACTATATCTCTAAATTTGCTGGAAATTTATTTACTGTCGGAGTTATAAGATGAGGATAGAACTAGGAGATGTTTACTAAATTTTATCTTATTTTTCAGCATCTAATCAGCGAGATGTCAATGAAAAAACACATGGCTATCCTTTGGACAGCTCTGCTGTTGGGGCATCTCTCTTATTCCACGGGTGAGAAGAAGGATGTGCCCCGGGAAGGGCGGGACACGTATTTGGATGCCTATTCGGACACACACGTGTCTCCAGATTTCCATGGCAGCTCTCCTAGTGTAGTGTTCCCGGGCCAAACTTACGGCGTAACTTTTCCCTCTTACAACACCCACGGACCCAACATCCATCCGTTTTACGATCCTCCTTCGGGACTATCGGGACCATCTGGTGCCTCAGGACTATCAGAATACGGTGCCCCCTTGTCACCAGTGTATGGGGCACCCTATGCTGCTCCTGACCATGGTTTCAAGGGGCTACCAGTAGGTCTGGACTTTGCGACTGTGTGTAAGATCATTCTCAAAGTGCTCATTTTTAAGATGATCGTAAAGTTTATAGCCGTAATTTGTGTCTTACTCTTCCTGCCCAAATTAGACTCCGGAGGTTCCTCTGCAGGAGACAGGAAACTTCTTCTCTCCAACGAAGGTGAGTTAGAACATGTTACAGAAGTAACAGAGAATTGCTCAGCAAGGAAGCAGCGTATATTTTATTCAGATTTCTCATTGAGCATCTTCTTCCGGACGTTTGAGACTCATATAAATCGGAGAAATCCGGGCCCTGCTAATCACACAAAACAAATCTGTTGCAGGCTCAGCCGACAGTTTGGAAGGTCGGCTTAACAGGCTGACTCGCCTAGTTCTTGAGAGTGTTGACAAGAATTCAGCCCTTGAAATTGAGAACAACTGCGCAGAGGACGCACGCTGTAGGCTTAGGCGTGTAGCCGAGTACGTTGATGGCCACAACTCAGTCCCTAGGTGAGACTCATCAACAGACTAATGTCTGACCTTGCATAATTTGGAAGTTTATATTTTTACTAGAATTTTCCGTAATTTTTCGAATTACATAATTTAATTTCTATGGAAATACCTTGAAGAGGCACAATTTCTGTAATCTCCAATTCAAACATATTGTCACATGTATGAGTGACTATAGACGGGGTTTGAATTGGAGATTGTATTTGTTGATAATTTTGAGGTCGTAATTATAAGTAGCTATAACACTATTGCTAATTTCCACATTTTACAAATCACTACAGCAAACGCTAAGTCTTTTCCATCTTCTGTATCTCCACCAGTCGTTCCCTGGTAATGGCTTCTAACAGTGGGGATTTTTCAACTGCACCGACGAAGTCTTCTTTACACAGACTCTCTTACAACTCTCTGCCATCTCACTCTGTTACAACTGACTATCTTCTAAACTTGTTTCCGTTATAACATCTCGGCACAGACCGCGTAGAAAACACCATTCGCTCTTGTACTCCAATATCTTCTTTGAGAACATGTTTGTTTTCCAAGGAGTTATTCGTTAACGGCTGCGTATACTTGCTTACTAAGGGTCCGTTACCTAGCAGCGAATGCTGTTTTGTTGTTTGTTTCGAGGCGTTACCTAATAAAGAGCCTACACACTACAATGTTCATACTTTGTCACAAAAAACTTCGAATCTCAAAAAAGGACCAAGGTCGTAAAAGTATCCAACGCATACTTAACAAAAAGGCGCATTCCGCAAAAGAAATTATAAATGAAATGATGATAACAATGCTCATCAAATTGGAACTCTACACTGTTACTTGATATTTAAATCAGCCATAAGTAAAAGGGTTGGTGTATGAATGAATTAACATTAGATATTACGGATTCGCAGGTCCCCGTTATTAAACACATTAGAAAAAGTGTATATAAATTGCCCAGTACGTGCTTCATAGTAATATTGTAATAGAGTAGTACATTAAAAAAATATAACTTATATAATTTCAACGCAATCTAAACTCATTCAACACTTTCTTTGATTTTTTCTTAATTGCAATCATTTGTTGAAAATATTGAAACAATTGTTTTCTCATAGGTTTACCTATAATGATCGAGATAAAGGACTCTGTAGTTTAATCAATTATTTTTCAATTAATTGTATCTTTATGCACACGTAGACCAGTAAATTCATGTAGGAGGAGGTTTCGTTTAATTATCGTCGAGAATAAGAAACTTCGATAATCTTCAGGCGTGTTTGGAAGATTGTTAAATTAAGCCTTACGGAAGAATATAAAATATGTTTGTTTTGTTTTTCTCTACAAAATAATTTGAAACATATTTCACTCCAGTAAATATTTAGCCGGTTAAGATCGAGACACGCCAAAAAGGCACGTGTAAAGGTTCGGCCACACAGAGCGCTACGTACGCTATGTTCGCTATACGAACAGAAATATATTTCCCTTTATTGCCAATGTGACTGGCCACACAGACTTCCGTACCCTACGTTCGCTATGTTCCCTGTTACCTGCGTCTCAGAGTGTGCACAGCGTACGTAGCGTACGTAGCGAACATAGCGTAGCTCTCTGTGTGGCCGAACCTTAAAATATCCGTTATTCTTGATCGATTTTAATTAAGATTGAAATGTGAAGACGAAATTTATTAGACCTCCCTAATATCAAATTTCATCAAAATCCGTCAGCGGTTCCCTAGTTATTTCATGCATGTAAACAGCTCGACGAACGAAGAATTCTGTCTTCCATGATATAATGCCGTGTAGTCCGCTGAAAGTCAAGCAACATTTGAAAGGAACACTTTGCCTCCATCTTCAGAGTTGAAGAATAAACTAAGCAAGAAACCAGCTTGAAGCAGGCTTATTTTTCGACCCTGAAGATGAAGGCCACATATTTCTTCCCAACTTCGGTTGTCTTTGAGCGGGCTACACGGCGTTGTATCCCAGAAGACAGAACTCTTCATAACCACCGCTGTGAGAACCTCATTTCCTACACAGCGCTATATCCCAGAAGACAGAACTCTTCATAACCACCGCTGTGAGAACCTCATTTCCTACACAGCGCTATATCCCAGAAGACAGAACTCTTCATAACCACCGCTGTGAGAACCTCAGATTCTACACGGCGCTATGTCCCACAAGACAGAACTTTTCATAACCACCGCTGGAGAACCCCACATCCTGCAGACATACGAATAGTCAGAACTATTTCAATAGACACTCCGCAGATTTTCGAATGCATCTAAAATAACTGAAAATGAGAAATTCATATCTGTTGGTCCGGTCGTATGTTGAATCTCCGAAATTACGAAAGGATTTCCATTAAGTTCCGCGAAGAAATCTTTGTATTCCATTATAATTGAAATTACCAGGCTTGTTTCCTATAAAAGAATCTTACCTGACGCTACGCGAAGCGCACGACACGTTCCTGCCTCATCTGCTTTGTTAAATTCTTGTTCTAGACTGCTCACCATGTTCCTGCTGGAGTCTTCAAAACAATATCACAGCGGAAGACAGGTTTATCACTGAACTTCACTGTCAGGCCACCAACTAGAAACGGAGCTGCAAACAATTACACATGAAATTATCAGCGCCATCTCTGCACATCCAAATGATGTGAAAACAAGGTGGATTTTTACATAAAGTATTCTTTGCAGCATAGCTCATCTGTTATTTATTTATTTACGTATTTATATATCATTGTTTGCCCGTCACGGGAGCCGAGCGGTCTAAGGCATGCACTGTCTTCGCTCGCTCGGAAGCCGGGATCGTGGGTTCGAATCCCACTCAGGGCATGGATGTTTAGTTTGTATGTGTGCGTTTTTCTGTGTTTGTGTACAGGTAGAGGCCTTGCGACGAGCTGATCACCCGCCCAAGGAGTCCTACCGAATGTCTAAGATCTAGTAAACCTCCATGAAACTGAGAGTTTCATGGAGGTAGGCCTAGGCCCAAATGAAGGCTGTAGCGCCAAAGGGAAAAAGAAATCATTGTTTATTTACTTATATATTGAACATTATAAAATAAAGAATTGAACATAATCTGATAATTCGTAACAATTATTTGGCTAATTTACTTCTTTCCATGAAGGATATAACTATATAAAACGAGTGGACAGGTAAAACATTAACTCTCTAGACTCGTTCTCGAAAGATGCTCGGTTCGAGTCTTGGCCGGGACACCGACTACCCTGACTATGGTTTTACTCAGTACCTCGACTAGGCTGCTTCCTTCCAACTCCATTTCATCATTCATATATCATCCTGCCATTAGACGCTATGTAGTTTACCTACTGACAGTCATGAAATGACACAAAATAAGACATAACTACAAGGCAGAGGTTACACACCTGTGTTAACAAGGGAGTGGGACGAAAGGGGTGAAATCTGTGTCTTGCTGTCCGTTTCAATGCGAACCTGACCTCTCTGTACACGGAACATCCGTTTTCACAGACACGAGTATAAACATATTATTTGTATGGATCAAATGCTAGTCGGTTAAGCTCAAGATGTAGCATGCATAGGGGAGATGGTAAATGCATACAGAGTTTCAGTTGGGAACGAGAAGAGAGGATATTACTTGGGAAACATGGGCATATGTGGCAGCATAATCTTTAAAGAGATCGTAAATAAACAGGATATAAGAGCTTGGATTCGATTCATCTGCTTAGAATAAGGACCGATGATGGCTGTTGAGGAACTGCCGGTTCCATAAAATGCGGGAAATTTCTATATCATGGAACCAATTGAAGTTCAATTTATATACCCTTGCACGTATAGTACACATATATATACGTACATTGAGGTAAGGTAAAGCTATCCCTGTAACAGGCCGTGCAGGTCCATATGGTTGTGAGACGTCGAGGGCCCCCCATTTTTTAGACAGTCGGTTCAAAGATGGCGGTGAGGTTATCAGGCTTACGTGCCGGCCGCCCTTTACACCCAGGAAGATTTCTGGTACTTATTTCTATTAGAGACTAAGTAGACCCAAGGACCATAATGATGCTGGAAGGATTAAGTCAAAAGAAAAATCCAATGATTCGGACCCGCGACCTTCCTTGCCTCAACCAACTGCGGTACAGCTCCCCGACATACAGACATAAATGAGCCGGGGAAACTCAGGTTAGTGATTGGCTGCAGTTGGCGACAAGGTTTCTATTCTCGACTAGGGCACAAACTCTTTCCTTCGCCACTGTGTCCAGGTGAACTCTGGGACACAGCCCCTTAACAGTGAGCACCAGGGCCGTCTTCATCTGTGTCTATGGGATCAGAGCATGAAGTTAGCCACTCACCCCACCTGCTGCTTAAGTTAAGTAGACGAGAATCTTAATTCTCACTCTCCCATCCATGGTGCTTAATTTCTAAGCCAGGAGAATCAAATGAAATAATTAGCGGGTGTATGCCGGGGAAATAGAAGACGAATGTGATCACATTTTTGTAAATCGAAGAATGACTTACTGTCATGACAGTAGATGTATCGTAAAGAGTCACGTATCTGTCACGGTTTTCAGTTTCGTCATCACTGTGCATTGCTTGTGACATAGTCAAGCCGCCAGCATTTGCTGCATTTATGAGCCTCACTTGTAGATGTCAGCGTGAAAGACGTATTGTTAAGAAAACGAGAAGAGTTTACTAACAAACAAGGAATTGCTTATTTGTGACGGGAGGAGGAGTCCCTAGCAATGAGAAGCCAGCAGCTGCTGTGCTCACGACTATCAAGTTCACGATTTCTCTCGATCTTGGTAAGAATAATTTTGTTTGCTGCCTGCTTTCCTTATTCAGTTATAAATGGGTTATTTACTATTATTCATTTTTCATGAAACTGTACATTAATGTATTTGAGAAATAATCATATTTTACAGTCAATTAACTAACTAACTTCCTCGAGCTGAGCCCTTCTCGGGAAGCCGCCATCTATGCGGTTATTCAAGTAGTTACAAGCATTTTATGGAATCCGAAGGTTCATTACCGTGTTCACAAGAGCCCTCCACTGATCCCTATCACGAGCCAGATCAATCCCATCCATACCACCCCATCCTATTTCTCTAAGATCCTCTTTGGTATTATCCACCCACGTACGTCTTGGTCTTCCTAGTGGTCTCTTACCTTCTGGCTTTCAAACCAATTTCTACATGCATCCCTCTTCGCCCCTATTCGTGCTACATGCCCTAACCATTTCATCTTCCTTGACTTGATCAATCTAATTATATTTGGCGAAGAATATAAGTCAAGCCGTGCCTGTGTTCAGCTAATTAATCACTACGCTATGAAGGCGTATGGAGGGGCGGATGTATAGATCCACATTTTCTTGATAACGGCAGTAGTTGGAGGTGAGTGATTAGATTCACGCCCCGGCCGCTTTACCGCCGGAGAAAGAGCCCCCCGGAACCCATAGGATAGGAGGCTAGGTGGGTCAGAACCAGTCTGGACAACAAGGAGAACAGAAAATTCTTGACCCTACTACGACGCGAGCTTCGACCGTTCGGTCATCCAGCCCGTAGCCAGTCACTATACCGACTGAGCTATCCCGACTCTACACTTGCAATCCATTGCATGTATTGAACACAGGCTTTACATAATACTGGAAGCATGTATCGTCTATAAGTTACTTTGTGTTACGTTTCAAGTTTTTATGCATTCAGCCGTTTGGAGAAACTTTGTGGGGTTCATTGCGTCCTTAATGCTGCGGAGGTTGGCTTCACATGCATTGAAATACAAAGATGATCGACAAGGGCTATTGAAGGAGATGGCAGAAGAAAATTATCCTGTTCTGCCTTGAGGTCTGAATGCCGAATTGTAACGCAACTGTCGTGGCTGACCATTAAAAGTAACTGGTTACCCTGTGTTCCAACCAGGGACACTCCGATTAGACCTACACATTTGTTTAGTGTCCAGCAGCAGCGTTCAGTCGCTTTGTCGATAGGTCGAGAGGTCGATAAATGGCTCTTAATATAATGGGACCTCTAGATAGCTAGTTCAAATCCACCTTGGTCTGGTCCTCTATTTCACTGTTGCTCTGCGATCATGCAGTCCTTGTGATGGCCTAATTCCCACACCACCTACGGAGCTTTTCGTTAATGCTAGTGGGGTGGGACTAAGTCCTTTGTATTGCGGCCACTTCTGGCCTAGTTTACCAGCCCCAGACGATAGGTGAGGGTGATTGTGGAGCAACTGGTGGAATAAAGATTGATAGGGGAAACCGAAGTACTCGGAGAAAACCTGCCCCAGCGCCAGTTTGTCCACCACAAATCCCACTTGACCAGACCCGGGATTGAACCCGGGCCGCCTAGGTGGGAAGCCAGCAACTAATCGCTTGAGCTATGGCGCGGCCACCTACGGAGTTTTGTTTTTTGAACTAAGAAATCTCTGCACTGGGCAGGTTGGGCTCTTAAAACGTAAAGAAGAAAACACGAATCACTGTATAAAACCTGTATCACATTCATGTGATGTGAGTGAACCAAGTCCATCTCTTGCAATCTGTTAAATCCATCGTAATTCATGCTGTTGCATTAATGGGCGTCTTGTCCAAATGAGGACACACTTGGTTTATCAGCATCCCATGACTGTGACAGTTTCTAACGCCACAGCCCGCGTCTAACTTTCACGTTCTACATTGCAAAGGTCTATTCAATCATTACTCCAAGGACGGACTGCCAGGCCATCAGGATATACCGTATTTACGCATGTATAGGCCGCGTGCGTGTATAGGCCGCAGCACAATTTTCAGACAGAAATTATAGAAAAAATCATTTTCTTGGAATATTATTTCAGGAGTAGAACATTATTACTATTATTACTAATTATGAATATAATTTTTTTTTAAATGAAGTGTGATTTCGAATATTTCGAATATAAGCCGCACCCCAGTTTTCCTCTTGAATTTTTGGCAAAAAATGTGCGGCCTATACATGCGTAAATACGGTAGTAATACTGGCATACGCAAAAACCTTTCGCAGAAATTCCCCATATCTCCTGTTCTCTCCCACCCTGGTCCGGTTGCAGGACCACCGTAACCGAATCTGCAGTGCAAAAGCGATACATGTTAAGTCCACAGCTGGATCCTACCCTGGTAACGGTATAATTCATAAACAGATACGTAAGTCACTTCATGGCGTAACATACGCAACACTTCTAAACTGCAATACATATTCATAAGATTGTGACAGAATGTAAGTAGCTCCATTTTAAGAAAACCTCAAAGCCAGACTCTTTCACTAGTGTGTTCGAGTGCGTGCGAACTCAGTCACAACAGAGTTCATATATTTGCGTTATTCTGACAATATGAAGGGCTCTCAAACATAATCTGGCCAGTTGCCCATAATGCGCAAGGTTACGGGGGGGTTCCGAATGCAAATAATCAGCGGTACCTGGCTGGAAATATTGTTCTGTGTAAATGGCAGTCGGGCCGGTCACGGTAGCCGAGCGGTCTAAGGCATGCACTGTCTCCGCTCGCTCGGAAGCCGGGATCGTGGGTTCGAATCCCACTCAGGCCATGGATGTTTGTGTGCGTTTTTCTGTGTTTGTCTACAGGTAGAGGCCTTGAGACGAGCTGATCACTCGCCCAAGGAGTCCTACCGTATGTGTAAGATCTAATAAACCGAAGTGAAACGGAGAGTTTCATGGAGGTAGGCCTAGGCCCAAATGGGGGCTGTAGCGCCACAAGAAGAAAAAAATGGCAGTCGGACCAAGGCCAGTTTTCAGTAACATGGAGCAAGGAACCCAAGCAGTGCCCGCTCAAAACTACAGAACTTCTGACATTTGCTTTTTATTTTTCACCGGAACATTGCTAAATGAAACGATTGCGGAAACAGTGACATACGCACGTCAGTTTCTAGAACGCCATCCTATTTTATGTTCAGGTTCCAAAATGAGAAATTGGGGAAAATATCACTTTGGGTGAAATAAAGGATTCTTTTTCTGTTTGTTAAATATAAACATCACTGAAGAATTCTGGAATATACCGCCGTGAAATCGTTGAAAGTCAACAGACGTTTCAAAGGAAAATGTTACCTCCATCTTCAGGCTCTAAGAATAAGCCAAACAGGAAACAAGCGTTAAGAAGGCACAAAGCATCTGGTGGCTGTGGCATTATGTCCCAGGAGACAGAACTCCGCATGACCGAGAACCCAAAATCCTGTATGAACATTATTCTTTCTAGTCCATCAGCGGAAATCCAGTAAATTATACTGTGGGTCATGACCAAGAGAATATCTTGTGTTGCGGTTTAGAAATGTTATAAATCAGAAGTGATATATCATGCAACAGCTTCCCCTCAAGTGATAGCACTAGTTAGACAAAACAGCTTGAACCTTCACTGTGACACTGACGCATGTCCAGGAGCACGAAGGTCGCTTTTCCTGCGAAATCAACTCCAAGAAACAAGAGTTCTTTTAGAGAAGTTCATGTCCTCTCACATGGCCAATAAATTATGAAATCCCAAAGTCCAGTACTGTGTTCAGAAGATTCCGTCACGTGGCTGTGCATGGCTCAGGAAGTTAGTCGCCAGCTTCTCACCGCGGACTCCGAGGCTCGATCCCCGGCCAGGTCATGCGGGATTTGTAGTGGATAATGTGGCACTATGGCAGGTTTTTCTCATAATACTACGGTTTCCCTCACCAATTCACATTCCATTAACTGTTACGTATTCATTAACCACCGAATCTATTGTGTATTCACAACCCTGAAAGAGGCGTCGAATAACTTAACTCCAGAAGAGAGTCCGTTACTAATCATATGATGAGACAGAAAAAAACAGTCTATTTTAAATTTTTTTTAATATTATCGTTTCATCTACGGTCGTGTCTTCCAAATGGTCTCTTCCCTTCAAAGTTTCCGACTAGATTTACATATGTATTCTCATTTCCATGCGTGCTACTAGTACATACCACCTACGACCACACCCTCCTTGGTATGCTCAACGTATTAATACGTGGTGAAGAGTAGACATTACTAACCTATCCTTTTCACTTTCCTTCTTCACTCTGCTATTAACCTGTTTCATAGGTCTAAATGTTTCCTTCAGAAGCCTGTCCTCAATGTTCTTCATTTGCAGAGAGATCAGATTTCACAACCATGCAAACAGCAGGCAAATTCGTGCTTATTCGGCGGCCCATTGTCCAATTGTAAAGTAAAGAAGTGCCAAGGAACGATAGAAAATAAACACAAGCAAGTAACAGACAAAACAAGGCAACTTCTATCATTTAGTATAGACAATATCAAAAATTCAGTAGGACAATCACGGTAAACATTATGAGCTCTCAAAATTAAAAATAAATATATATGTTCATCGGTGGCACGCGGTAGCGTAGTTTGTACCGGTACTATGCTACAATCCGGCACGTCGTGGGTTCGATTCCCGATGAGATCATAGGATATTTCCAATTGACCTAGTCCTTCCAGTCGCACTATAGCCCTGGGGTCGACTCAACCTCTAACAGAAATGAGTACCAGGAATCTTCCTAGGGGGTAAAGTCCTGCTGGCACGTAAAGATGACAACCTCACTGCCATCTATGAGCCGATTGTCTAGAGAATGTGGGAGCCTCGACGCCTCACAAACCTATGGGCCTTCACGGCCTGTTACAAGGATAGCTTTACCTTTTTTACCATATGTTCATCTTGAATAAAACAAATATTTTAATAATCGAGTATCATTTTAATATAATAATAATTACAATAGTAATAATAATTATTTTTTGTACTTAATATTGTGACGCAACAACCGTAAACCCAATTACAGAAACGGAACAGTGTAGTTACAATACTACAATTTCATTGTAGGGTTTAGTATAACTAAAGAACACAATAGAACAAATCATAAACCAACAAAAACGTAGGGTGTAGTGGTAGTAGTTGTAGCATTATTATTATTATTATTATTATCATTATCATCATCATCATCATTTTTAACAAATCTAACAAACTGACAATCTCGTGTGCTTTTCTCTGTTATAATTTTCACGTCTTTTGTCGTGCAGTCAGACGTACCTCAAGGCACAGTTATAGGGATTTCGCTTTTTAATATTTTTATAAATGATTTGTGTAGCATAATTAATCACCCAAACTGTCTTATTTTTGCTGACGACCTTAAAACCTATTGACCTGTTAGTTCGCCTAGCGAATGTTTTCTTCTACAGTCAGATATTGATTGTTTACATAATTGGTGTTCGGCGAATTTTACGAAGCCTAATTTCAGTAAAATTAGTGTCATATCTTTTACCAGGAAGACGAAAGATCTGTACAGAACTATTAGACTTATTTTGGACTCTATCCATCGTCTGGTATATACGTGGGTAAGACAGAAAACCACAACGTTTTGGTTTTTTTGTCTTATTGTACCAGACGATGGATAGAGTCCAAAATAAGCCTAATAGTTCTGTACAGCATACACCATCGACAGAATCTTTTCAAGGTTACGAAGGTTCTGGATTATCAGTACAGACTTGGGAATTATTTTATCCTGCGAAAAGATTATATTGAGGATTTGGGTGTGCATATTTACTCTAAATTCCATTTTCATCATTATCTCGATTTTCTTTTTTCACGCGCACCGAAGTTACTGGGGCTAATTCGCACAATAAAATTTTCTGTTCACACCTCAGACCGTCTACTGATGCTATATTTTGCTTTGGCCAGATCTAAACCGGAATATTGTCCTGTTGCTTGGAACTCTGTTACGATTACTGACTCCAATAAATTTGAGCGCATACAAACAAAATTTGCAGACCTTTGCCACAATAAACTTTTTCAAGGCATGCAATATCACTACGATAATTTATTGGAAAGATTAAATTTTCTGATACTTCATAACAGGCCGATCACAGTGGCCTCGCGTTCTATGGCATCAACTGTCTTCGCACTGAGGTCGTGGGTTCGAATCCCTCTTAAGGCATGGATGTCTGAATTGTGTGCCTTTATTCTGTGTTCATGTTGCTCTGTGTGTAGGTAGCGGCCTCTCGACGGGCTGATTCCCCGTTCAAGGGATCCTACCGACTGTGTAAAGGATCAAGAAACTGAAAAAGCAGCCGAGGTCTAATAAAGGGCTGTAGAGCAATAATAATTCAATTCAATTCGTATTTATTTACGTGCAAATTTAACAGCACAGAGGCCAATTACAAAGCTAGCACGAATAGAGAGAAATACACAAAAATAATAAAAAACAAAATACAAAATATGATAGTCTATATTAATTATAAAGTAAGCATGAATAAAGATAAGAAAAACAAACACACACAGACAAAGCCACAATGTGACAATCTGAGTTTCAAATAGAGCAGCATACAATAATAATAATAACGAAATTAATAAAAATAATGATAATAATAGTTTAATTAATTCAGTGTAAGATATGTTTCACCAACAGAATTTTTGGTCCAAAGACGTCAACATCCCTACAGACAACATTAGCAGCAGAAGCGCATCTAGCAGAGGGGCAATTTTTACTAACAGAACAGACATTGAACATATGAAAGTCTCGGATATATAGAACAGGGACCCGAAGGCCAACAATTTCCAAAGCAGAAGGGCAAAGTACAGAACCGCGATAAGCTTGAAAAAGGAAGAGCGAATCAAGGTGATATCTCCTCTTTTGCAAGGTGTGCAATTTCAATTGTTCTAAAGCAAAATCGTAACAGTAATCTACTTGAGGAAAAAAACGTTTAAAACACAGAGCCGTAAATTTCTGCTGAATGAGTTCTAGTTTGCTTGCATAATTTGACGTAATGGAATTCCAAACTACTGAAGCGTATTCAACCTTGGATCAACGGAAGCCGGGATCGTGGGTTCGAATCCCACTCAGGGCATGGATGTTGGTGTGCGTTTTTCTGTTTTTGTGTACAGGTAGAGGCCTTGCGACGAGCTGATCACCCGCCCAAGGAGTCCTACCGTATGTCTAAGATTTATAAAAACCGAAATGAACAGAGAAGTTCATGGAGGCAGGCCTAGGCCCACTGGGGCTGTAGTGCCAAGAAAAAAATCATAACAGGCGTCGTCATTTTGGTCTGTGGTTCTTAATAAATTTCTTCAGTTGCGCAAAATGTTCTCTCCTGTCCTCGGAACAGTCGGCCCTCGGGTTCCCGCTCGAAGCGTTCGTAACTTCAACACGTTCATTGGCTCTTCGAGCCACTGCGCTTGAGCTATATGATTTTCAACAGTAAATGCATTTTTTAAACTTACACATATATTTATTATTTCATGTTTGATTGTTAAAAGCCTAATCTGATCCATTTTCTTTTATTTTTTTGTTTCTTTTTGTTTATTTTGTCCTGTGCTGTCATATTACATTACGTTACATTACATTGCATTCCATGAATCCAAATTTAGTCAAAATGACTATAGGATGTGGAATATGTCATATAAATACAAAACATATGTACAGTACCGATGGAGTTCTCACACAAGAGAAACCAAGAATACACAGTGACTACACACAAGGCTATTTAAAGATACATAAGTTATTTTCGAGGCAATAGGTATTCATCAACAGAGTAGAATGGGTGTAATTACTGTCGTATTCGTACTGACTCTGTAATTGGTCATTGGCTGTTGAGCTCAGGCCGTAAATCAATAAATAATTTTATTATTATTATTATTTTGTTTTTTTAATTACTTTGTGTATTTCTCTATTCGTGCTAGCTTTGTAATTGGCCTCTGTGCTGTTAAGTTTGCATGTAAATAAACATGAATTGAATTACATTAAGCAGCCATAAGATTTTTAAGAGAAGCATAACAAATCTTGTTTCACATCACAATAAAGCTTAATANAGTAATAATTTCTCCATGTGCTTTTCATATAAATCATGAACCCCTATCCAGACAAAAGTGTGTTTTCGTTTTGTGTGCGTGCAGAGACCTCGCGATCAACCGATCCCAAACCCAGGCAGTCCCATGTTGATCGGAAACAAGCCTAGGATGACCTATGCACGCAGTGAAGAAGGAGAAGAAGAAGAAGAAGAAGGAACGAAGTTACAATAGATGGCAGAACCGGTGGGCCCGAAAACCTAGCCTATAAATCATAACATGTTGCAATACAATTATAACGGGTTACAACATGGTCACAATGCGCAGGAGGAAAAGTGTGCTTGTGACGTAGATCATGATCGTCAAGGTCTAAGAAGTGCCGACCATTTTGCGTTAAGTCCTGGAGTTCATCCGGAACAACTGATAGTGTTCCGACATCAACACAGTGTTTACAAACTGCCTGCCTGCACTTAGCTTCGCAGAAGTTTCTTTCTGAAAGGCTGTTACTGATCACGATGAAAGCCTCATGGATTTTACTCTTCCTGGGTGAGTAAGCTCCACGCTGTGTCGGACAGTAACGTCGAAGTATGTGTATTACAGTTAACATGCATAGTCACGTTTCTGTTTAATAATAATAATAATAATTAACATCGAGGCTGG
This sequence comes from Cryptotermes secundus, assembly GCF_002891405.2. NCBI lineage: Eukaryota > Metazoa > Arthropoda > Insecta > Blattodea > Kalotermitidae > Cryptotermes > Cryptotermes secundus. The sequence continues at coordinate 1,031,745 of NW_019731600.1, forward strand.
AGAAAACACTATAACAAGGAGCTTCATAACTGGTTATTTTCGCGAAATATAATTAGAATGAACAAGTCAAGGAAGATGAAGTGGGCAGGGTATATGGCACGAATGGGAGAGAAGGTAGAATACGTACGGGACTTAGGTTGAATTCAGAAGGAAAATGACCATTAGGAAGACTGAATTCAGATGGAAAATGACCATTAGGAAGACCTAGACGTAGTTAGGTGGCTAATATTTGAATGGATCATAGAGAAATAGGATGGGGTGGTATGAACTGGATTGATCTGGCGCAGGATAGGGACCAGTGGTGGGCTCTTCTGAGCACGGTAATGAACCTTCGGGTTCCATAAAATGTTT
>NW_019731600.1:1032843-1038833 GCF_002891405.2 Cryptotermes secundus
CTAGTAGTAGTAGTAGTAGTAGTAGTAGTAGTAGTAATAGCAGCAGCAAAGGTGATTGTGGTAGTAGTACTATTAGGTCAAGTAGTAGTGGCAGCATTTTTCTGTTGTAACTGGTTGTGCATGAATTCTGCAGGTGTTGTGATGTTGATGCCTGCTTCTTACGAATCAGCCACTCTGATTAAGTGTAACTGCAATTGTCCTCGGGAATTTCAACCAGTTTGTGCTCAGGACTCCACTGGGGACCGAGATATGTTCCCCAACGAGTGTCACCTCATGTGCTACAATTGTACTCACGACAAGGGTAAGTAGAGCAGAAATTAGTATCTTATAATTAGGCCTACAGATTTTCTGTACCTTTGCAGTTTTGGTTATAATGTTCATTCAGTGCAGAAACAAATATACTTTCAACAGGTATTAAAATAGGCCTATATTATATATATATATGTTTACTTTTCGTTGTGTCTCAGATAACTGTTAACACATTGCACTTACGATGTTCGGCATTGCTCATGATGTTTTATTAGGCATGGCGGGAATTTTGACCACCTCCAATAAGAAGCGTTTGATGACATTTCTGTAGCATACAATCCTTTTTGCCCTCTATTATATTTTTCTGCTATTAACGTGTATAAACAAAGGATGAGAACACAAAAAATGTGGTGACACTATTCTGGAGTTTCCTGTATACATATATTACAATTGTTTGATGAGGTCTATGCTTTGCGTTACTTGTGTTTTCTATAAAAATTCATAAAATTTGTATAGAGAAAACGGCGAATTTGTACCGTTCAAAGTAAATCGCTCGACAACTTTAAATACACACATTAAATACTAAATTTTATAGGAAGCTGTTCAATTTTCCAAGTCCATAATAAACGTACTGGAGTTTCGCCAGATCGCTTGACGTCATAGGAATGGAAACATTTTTGATAATCTGTCACACTGCTGTCTAGTGGAACCAGTGCTCACCTTCACATAACGTACGACTGGAACAAGAACCATTCAAGACCTCAGCACGGACTGGGGGTGAATTATAAACGTTCGACTACGAGCATCCACTAACAAAGCGTACTCGAACTCATTTCGGTGTTACCCATATCCATACTGGATATTGTTGTAATGAAGTAAATAATTCCAAAATTCCTGAGAAGATTGTTATATGTCGTAAATGTATAATGCGAGAGATGCTTATTTAAAGGTTCTGGTCCAGTATTCGTCCGGAAAGAGCGAGGAAAATTTTAAGATCTTATTACAGCCGCTGCTCCGGGGGAGATTTGAAATTTTAATGTCCCTAACAAAAATTAAGTGCGATATTGCGCCAACCCTCTCTGGCATCTGCTCATTGTAATTGGGATTATTTTACTGCTACTATAATGGGCTGAGCGATCTAATTAGAGTAATTTTAGTGTCACTCAGCAGTGCCTCAACAGCGTGTTTTGACAATTAACAATGTCACCTTGAACAGAAACACGAAAAAAAGAATATGTACTCTTAGTGCTGTCGATAAACGGAAGCGGCCTTATACAATTGCTAAGCAGGATTTGGGTATTTAAAGCCGTGGTTATGAAGGGTTCTATCATCAGGGATACAACGTCATGTAGTCCTTTGAAAATCAACCGACATTGCTAGGAACATATCGCCTCCGCCTTCACGTCGAAGAAGAAGCTAAGCAAGAAAACAGCGAGAATGGAGGCGACATGTTCCTCCGAAATAGCTGTTGATTTTCAACGGACTACACAGTGTTGTATCCCAGAAGAAATAGCTCCTGGATATAACTAATTTAAAATATATTAAACTATTAATTGGAAAATGACACATAGAAGACCTAGGCGTAGATGGGAAGATAATACTCTTATTATAATGGATCTTATGGAAAAAGAGAATGAGATTATGGGCTGAATTAAAGCGAATGAATAGAAGTTATACTGATGCAGCCCCGTGAAGACTTAATAAACGTTTATTCAGTTACTACAAAGGCCGGGATTTTTCTTTTGACTAAGGAAGAATTATGTTCTCAAGACGAACTCTTCTTCATGGAGGTACTAGTTCAATCTTAAACACGCCTGGATCACGCATGGCAGTAACGCTCTAGGTTTAACTCCTGAATGTAATTGAATTATATATCTCGAACGATTTACCTGCAATAATGACTGAGTTTTACTGAGGTATTCTAGTGACTTAAAGAGTAATAATTACGTTAAATGGACCGCATTTTCATACTTCAAATTCCCAACCTGCACGTAAATCACGGTCGTCTCAATCGACGCTCTAAAGTGGATCCAGTTGGCACAGTGTCGTAAAATAGCCTTCTGCTCGATTAACCGTCAGAGGGCAAATTATTTGCACAGATAAGCGTTTAAGACGATAAGATAGTGCCTTTAAAACTTCATAGGTAAAGGAGATGTGGGATTATATGGGAGGACAATGTTGCAATACAATGCAGTATGTAATATTTGTACTACATGTAACTTTTCATTACATATTACGCGCCAAAGGATAATCACTATACGATTTGAGAGGGGCATTCTAGGTTTTATATTGTCACTTTCTGAAACCCTTATTTCAGACACTTTAACAAAGAGGCGAGCTTTGTCCAGCTCATGGTTTCAAGGATCAGGCTTCCACATACCGTCCTTCACCTGTTCCTTTCTCCTATCCATCAGTCAATGTCTGAAAAAAAAATCAAATTAGTTAATTAGGGGTGTATTTTATGATTCCAGAGGATTTGGCCTCGTAGGTTTCAGAAACAACCGGCTCTCAGTAAATACTCGTATGTTTATAACATGTCACCATGCACGTATCACATGTCAAATTACGATCCCTTAGTTTGTATTGTTACGCATCTGCGGTTTTTGCATGACTAATAATAACGGGTTCCTGTATGGATGATTGGATTTATTAACACCTTCTTTACAATCTTGTTTAATCGCAATTAATTATGGCGCAATCGGTAATCTACCCACTTCACAAATCACTAAGACAGGCTGTCTTCTCAGACTTCACTAACCGTATCCTGGCAACGGATTTATAACAGTCTTATTTTAACTACAGCAGATATCAAGTCTTCTTTTCGTAGGTTGACTCCGCTGTACACCTTCGTACTCAATCTACTGACTACTCTTAACACTTCGGAAGTCGACTCTCTTATATCCACTTTGCACGGTACCCACTGAAAACACCGTCTCTCAACAATTCATAGGCGTGTTTACGCTCCGTTGCCTAGAAATGGACGTCTAATTGTTCCAGGGTGCGCTTCTGCGGGAACGTGTTTAGCGAACTGTTGCCTAGCAATGGGCATGGCGAGGACCACATAGAAAACAATTCCGTTGTTCCATGTGCATATTTCGGGCGTTGCCTAGAAAATGGTTTACATGTCACAGTATCTTCACACTGGAATAGTGTGCGCGGTCAGCATGTTACGTTACAAGAAAATGTGTGGCTACAATCTGTGTCATGTTTACATGTTTCAGATTACGTCATAAAATCTCAGGGTGACTGTGAGGCCTCTACTACGGCCCAACCACGGACCGCGGCGCGTCGACGACAAGGCAGACGGGTCGGAGCCACACATTAATGCTGTGCTGAAGCATCCCGCTACGCATCTCTCATTTTCACTACTTATTTGGCCGTCTCACTTGCAACTTGTGTTAAAATCTTGAAATTCACATGTACTGCACCACGCATTGAGTTCCCCGCTAGTGCAGGGACACTACTGATGATTGCGAAGCCGGGCCGGTAACGCTCTACGTTAATTGACGGCTTCAGTTTAATGGCGCTAAATAAGTGCGCTATTTCACACGATCCTGAGTAACTTTGACAAGGTTCACATCCCACTATCTACCCATAAAATTCTTTTTAATATTCACTTCTTCTTAATCATGTTTCTTCTCCAAATTTATTTATGCGCGTCTCATGTACATAACAGGTATTTACCTCGTGTATATCCCGAAGAAAAAGACCACCCCTTATCAGTCATCACTACTTGTTTAATATATTATCAGTTATACTCCCTATCGGGGGTTTTCTTCTTCAATTCACAAGCTAAGGGTGTCATGCAGTGTTGGAAAAGAATTTATTTAAAATGGAGATACTCGTGCAAATGGAAACCCATGATTAAGGTACCCGCAATATTTCTAAACATTGCTGATTCAATGTAGCGTTTCTTAGAAATATGAAGAGTTGTAACATGTAGCTGTGAAAGCAAATTAACTAACTGAAAGTGGGAAATAAATAAGTCTCAGTAAATAAGAAATATTTTTCATTTTTAATTCTTCACCAAGACCTAATTTTTTGCTAGTACCTTCTTCCGTGGGAACACAGTCTAGAAATCGCTGCACCGAGGAAACTGTGTATTTATATTAATTTGCCGCTTTCTTTGAGCTTCTCTTTAACTGAAAATGAATTATTTTTCAGAGAATAGAAAACATATTTAAAAGTGAATGTTTGTGCAATTAACATGGATACTAAAGAACAATATAAATGTGATTTAATGTAACTAGAAGGGCAATTAGTGACATATTTTTCAGGTGGTATATATCCACAAGAATATATATTTCATAATTACACGTCTTTATTCAGTCTTTATTCTCAGCGAAATGAAGGCACGGAAAATAGAGACGGTTTTGGAAGACTGCTGCAATTAGAAACCGCGACAGATTGCACTTTTAAGAGCGCCACTTTATATTAACTTCGGTATAACTACAAAACAGTTCGGAAGGGTCTACCTTCAGTAATGAGTAGATACGTGTTAAATTGAGGTGCCTTTATACGTAGCTTACAAAATCGTACGTTGCATTACCTAGAAACATACGAAACCATATTTCATGCATTTAAGAGTCCTGCATATGCTTTGATCATTCAGTCTTCTCCTCTGCTGCTCGCTTGGAAAACGGGATCGTGGGTTCGAATCCCACTCAGGCTATGGATGTTTAGTTTGTGTGTGTGCGTTTTTCTGTGTTTGTGTACAGGTAGAGACCTTGCGACGAGCTGATCACCCGCCCAAGGAGTCCTACCGAATGTGTAAGATCTAGAAAAACCGAAGTGAACGGAGAAGTTCATGGAGGTAGGCCTAGGCCCACTGGGGCTGTAGTGCCAAGGGGGGGGGGGAAGGAGAAAGTAAAACTACTTTCGGAGCCTTAGAAGGTAAGATAAATTTATATTCATTTATATTTCTTTCTTCTTGAAACTCATTGTTTTTATGTACATTAAGCTAATATTTCTTATTCTGCTGTAGTAGAAAGGTGTCTACCAATACAGCACAGACAAAGAAAAAGCAGACGTGCATCTGAAATATGTCCCTCGAGGGTTTCTGGCCCAAGTGGCTACTGTTTGAGTGGTTGTTTATTCAACAAACACGGTGCGTATTTGCGGGCGCTCATGTCATCGGTTCTCGTCCGCTCTACGACAGGAAAGGCTATGAGTAACACAAAAGGGACAGTGATCTCACTTCCCACAGTTATTTTCATTCGCGCTACTCTTGAAATGCATGCGAAGTGCGACGGTAAGTAAATTCAGGACAAGTGTTCACTCCTCTCACACCCACTCGTTCGGAATAGCTTCCCGTCGGATCTGTCTTAATCACTGAAATTTTTATTGTCTTTTACTCGTAAACAATCGAAGGCGCTGCCAGTTCTGTAAACACGCTTATCTCAATCGGCAGAGGATTTCCGTCGCTTTGCTCAATCTTCTTGCCAAGCAGATGACCTACATAAATGTTACGACCGCATCTTTCCCTATCTTTACGTGCCCTCTAGTCACGTTAACTTTCCATCCCGTTCGGTATATAGGGCTCTGGCTCTAAGTATGCGGCTGTAAAAACGGCAATGAGTCTTCTGCGTCACAGTCTTCTTCTTCTTCTTATCCTTCTTCTCCTTCTCCTTCTCCTCCTCCTCCTCCTCCTCCTCCTCCTCTTCCTCCGACTCGCTTTAAACAAAATAACTAACTGTTCAGCAGAAACCTTCTTGATGAACTCGTCAATAAGTTCACCCCCC
>NW_019731600.1:1039386-1063076 GCF_002891405.2 Cryptotermes secundus
TCCTCCTCCTCCTCCTCCTCTTCCTCCGACTCGCTTTAAACAAAATAACTAACCGTTCAGCAGAAACCTTCTTGATGAACTCGTCAATAAGTTCACCCCCCTCCCCTGTTTGCAGCCCGAAGGTTCTTTAGCGTGTTCAAAAGATTCCGCCAGTCCTATCCTGAGCCAGAAAAATCCATTCCACATAATCAAACCGCATTTCTTTTAGATTCATTTTAGTATTATTCTCCAATCTACTCCTGAACCAGGATAGCTCAGTCGGTATAGCAACAGGCTACGGGTTGGACGGCCGGGGTTCGATTCCTGGAGGAGACAAGAGAATATTCTTTTCTCCATAGCGTCCAAATCGGCTCTGGGGCTCACCCAGCCGCCTACACAAGGGGTGCCAGGGGCTCTTTCCCCGGTGGTAAAGCGGCAAGACCTTGATAGTGACCATTCAACTCCATCTAGTGCTGAGGTCGAGGTCCGCTCCCCGTACTTCCCCGTGGCGTGGTGCCAAGTTAATTAAGTACCCTTTACCAACTGCGCCTGCGGTTCTCTTTCTTTCAGGTTTTTCAACTGAAATGCAGTTTGTATTTTCAGTCTCCTCCTGCTTGCTGCATGTATCGCCCAGTCAATTATATACACGCACACGTGCATATACTGTGTATGTTTAGGCTACGAGTCACAGTAATAGTGCCTAACTGAGAGTGAATAGTAACATCTGAAAGTGCACAATCCCCTGCTGATAATTTTGTACATTCGCCGATTATAATTCCCAATAACCGGAGTATTCACTTCTGCCGTAACAAGTAGAGACTAGACCTGTACAGTAATTATTTGTACTCCGAACTTGTGCATTATATGAACTTACATATGTTTCTGTAAGTAGCCTCATATGCGCTTCGGAACTTCAAACAAGTCTCTAAAGAAACATTTCCCGCAAATCCTTATTTTCTTTAACTTTCTCAACTACAGCAGGCGAAGGAGTGCTTCACGAAATTACATAAGCATTTTTCCCAATACTGGGAAACAGTTTTCGTCAATCTCATCTGAAATAAAATAAAACTGGGATTGGGTCGACTAACAGCTCAGTTATCTTGTGATCAGAACCAACTGAAATCTCACGTATGGAGGAAACATACGGTCGAGATATTGCCACACAGCAGTGTCTGTGGAAACCGGAGCCGTCTCTGCCGTGAAGAGAGCCCCTTAGTCCAGGCGGTCCTGTCATTCAATCGCCGTGCAAACTGATAATCTAATTTCGTGTTTCAGAATCCTAATCGTAACATATGAAGCTGAGTAATAGCCGATGAATAAAGGCATACACAGTAGTTCATTAGTAAGACAAGAAGACTTCTGGAGGAGATGTGTGAGGAAAACACTTCAGCGTAAAACTAATTACACGAGAAGTGAAATAAGAAAACGGTACAAGATCGAAGACATAAAATACTGTTGCTAATGAATGAGCAGGGTAGCCGAACGGAAGATCGCCGATCACCACATCGGGCAGCGGAAAGGCGTCCAGTAGAGCGTCGGGGAACGGGCAGATCATTATGAATATTGAAGAAAGTAGTCTTCTGGGATTTGGCACCGTGTATATGTGGTGTTAACCGACGTTTCGGAGGAACGTATCGCCTCCATCTTCAGGGTAGAAGAAAAAATATAAGAATTCTGCAAGCGAAGAGACCGTGAGAACCGGTAAAAGCAGACTGTGCTTTTAACGGTTCTCACGGTCTCTTCGCTTGCAGAATTCTTATACTTTTTCTTCTATCCTGAAGATGGAGGCGATACGTTCCTCCGAAACGTCGGTTAACACCACATATACACGGTGCCAAATCCCAGAAGACTGCTTTCTTCATAGTCACCGCCGTGAAAGCCTCAAATCTTACATTATGAATACTGATTGAGGATTTAGCGGAAATAAAAAAGAACAAGGACTCTCTGAGGAAATTATATCAAACGGCCAGAAATGAAAACGTGGCTCGAGGAACTCTTTAAAAGGAGGAACCTCGCAGAAGAAGCCGAAAGTCCCGCTTGTGGTACGATTACCATTCGCCTATGTATCTCTGAAGATGAAACAGGCCTACACACGGTATTCTGTAGGGGAACCCTTTGGCAAGGCACGGAAAAACATGGAAGGATAGCATTAAAAGAAATGATGGTGAAGGATGTGAATGGAAGTGACTGAGGATCATGCCTGGTGGTGGGTGTTGTTGTCAGGTCTGGATTCTGAAGTTACAGGTTCCAGAGAATGGAGTCACGAAAGTTTTGGGAAAACAGCTATCCCAAGCGTGACATAAGCAAGGCTGCATAGCAGAAAGGTGTGTTCTCAGTGTGACTCATGCACTTCCTGCTGGTTTCAGTGTCTCATGAATGATGTTAGTCAACAAGACAAGACAAATACTACTACGGGTTTTACGGATGCTGCTCGTATCCGGCTGCATTCCGTAAGCACTGACGTTGGGCATGACGCGTGACAGAGAAAAGGAAGTGTTAGTCCTATGGTATAAAGAGGCAGACAATAGACAAACCTGCACAGAATCTCAGCAAGTTCTAACTCAGTGTACATAATGAAGCTCTCTGTGGTTTTCTTCATTGGTAAGTACCGCAGTCAACATACGTTTGTTCCAGTCTCTTTTTAGTACGTCAATGGCGACACAGTTCGCTATCCATGGCTGCTCTAAGATTCAAACAAGATGACTTGTATTAGTTTTGTGGTAGCGAGGAGTTAAGTTAGCAGTGGTCAGTCTTCAGTACTTGTGTAATACCACCAGTGTTTCTCTCTCGTCTTAAACAATGCAATATACTTTTTGGTGAGACCACTGAGTTTCAAGCGGTTGTCATTATATTGCGTTTATTAAAATACACATACAAGATTGGACAAGAACATAATCTGTGTATGGTAAAAGCATTTTAGTTCGTCAGTACATGTATGATCACGGGGTAGCCTAGTTGGTTGAAGCATTATGGTACAAGCCGGAAGGTCGCGGGATCGAATCACGATGAGGTAATTTTTTTTAAGTTGACCTAATCCTTCCAGCCACACTATGGCCCTGGCGTCGACTCAGCCTCTAACAGAAATGAGTGCCAGGAATATTCTTGGGGGTAAAGGGCGGCCAGCACGTAAGGTTGACAACCTTACCGCCATCTGTGAGCCGATTGTCTAGAAAATGTGGGACCCTCAACATCTCACAACCCTATGGGCCTCCACGGCCTGTTACAGGGATAGCTTTACTTTACGTTTTTTTTTAAGTATGGTCAGTGGTAAAGATAAACGTAAATTTCTCTCTGTGCTTAATTAATTAAGCACTACGCCATAAAGGCGTATGGGGGAGTGAATGTATAAAGCCATACTTTCTTGACCTTGGCACTAGTTGGAGGTGAGTGCTTAGCTTCACTCCCCTGCCGGTTTACCCCTAGGGAAAGAGCCCCCTGTACCCATTGGATAGGAGACTGGGTGGACCACAGAGCCGGTCTGGACGACGTGGAGAAGAGAAAATTCTTGACCCTACTGAGACTCGAACTCCGACCCCTCGGTTGTCCTCCCAGTAGCCAGTCGCTATACCAACTGCGCTATCCCTGCTCCATATGATCAGTATTTGTGGACTGAAAGTAAAAGATGGCAGAATATATTTTCTAAGTCGACCTTTTAACCTGAATTTATTTGCAGGTGCAGCATGTGTCCTGCTCTTGCTACAATGTGCAACGTCCCAGCTGTGTCCACAGTGCATATGTAGGAGCTCATACAGTCCAGTATGCGCAGTAAATACCGTAACCGGAAAACTGAGAGGATTTTCCAGCCAGTGCGTGCTTAACTGCACGAACAAATGCAGAGATAACAGTAAGTGGTTTCTGTCAGTGCTCTTCCCGTCATGTCTGTGTCAGTGAACGCGTATTGCGTATTTATCCCATTTAACGTCAGACTCCTTACACCTGACACGAGTTTTTATTGGTTTTTGTATGAGTTATTTAGGAATTATTTGTTTAAATTACGCATTTGTTTTTTCTTGGCATTTCCCCGGTATAAGGCGGCAGTTGCATGTAGTAATAACAAAATTATGGACGTGTCGAACAGAGACGCTCGATCTAATCGACGCTGGCTGTTTACACCATACTTACTTACCACCCACGTAACCGATCTTGTCATTGCAAAGCCTAATACATTGTCACCTGTACAGGTCATGAAGAGTCTAATGAGGAATGACAGAATTTTTATGAATGATGCGTTGGAAAGTATGTAGAGTCACAAGGTGGTAACCTACTGCAATTTGCTACCACATCCCCTCGAGGAACGACAGAAACTACGGATAAAGTCTGTCTTTCAGCATGCAGAATATCTATAGGCCAAAATTTTAAAATCTCCCAAGTATAAGACAGAAACACCGAAGTCGTGCTCTGAGTCCAGTCAGCCAGTAAAATATAAGCAAAAACTGAATAGATATTGTTAGATTGCTGAGAGAGGTATAGTATTTTTGCTGTCACTACAACTGAATTGCCTCTGGGACATATCCAGTGCCCTACTTGTCTGCTTTCCATTTTTTTCTCCGGAAGTAAAGAACTCGAAGTTGCAATTCTCGATTTTTCTCGAAATTTGCAATTGTCCAAATGTTTATTAAAACGAAGTTTCGTAGATTTGACTCTGTCGCCGTTCTCAGGTAAAAATCCTACTCAGTTGAGTTAGTATTTGCCTCCGGACACGAAAGGTAAAGTTGACAACTCATCTCTCCTGGGGGAGAGCCCCCTGCACTCTGTAGGGAGAAGGCTATATGGTCACAGAACCGATCTCGGTATGTTGGCGAAGAGAAAAATCCCTACCCCTACTTTAAATCGAGCTGCAGTCATCAATTCCATAAACAGTCACTTCATAAGCTATTCCGCTAGTGGTAGAGAAAAGGGAATCCCCTATGCGAAACCATACCCGCTCACATAGCCATAGTCTGTCACTTTACCGACTGAGTTATTATGGTCCGCATTCACATATACGTTAATGAACTTTATTTTGCCGAATGCATAAGTACACATGCCCGGTCACAGTGGCGGCGCGGTCTAAAGCGTGAACAGTCTTCACTCTCTCGAACACTGGGATCGTGGGGTCGAATCCCACTCAAGGTATGGATGTCTGCATGTATTTATTCTGTATTTGTGTTGTTCTGTCTGTGGGTAGCGGCCTTGCAACGACCTGATCCCCATCAAAAGAGTCCTTCCGACTGTGTAAGAAACTGATAAAGCGGCCAAGGTCCAACAAACGATTATAAAGATATAGGTAGATAGATAGATAGATAGATAGATAGATAGATAAGTACACAATATTTAATTAACGCATTGTTCAATCCACTTGACCTGTCTCACGACAATGTGGTTACACAGAGATATTTGTAATAAACCACGAAACATGTACAATGGTGCAGGAGGACGCACGTAAACTTCATATCAAGTACATGCTGCTGAACTAAGGAAAGGTGAGGGTAAAGTTGCTCCTATGCTAAATTCATGCCATGAAGACACGTGGAGGAATTGCAGCATAGCTCCACCATTCTTGACCTCGGTCCTAGCTCGAGGTGAGTGGTCAGTTTCACATTCCGGCCGCTTTACCCCCACGGAAAGGGTGCCCGATGCTGAATATACGGGAGGACGGGCGGGCCCCACAGTCGGTTTCTATTCTGTGGATAAGAGAGAAATCTCTTGCCCCTGTATGGAATCAAACCCCGGTTCCTCGGCCATCCAGCCAGTAGCTCCAAAGGAAGGACTGTAAAGGAGGCTAGAAAGATGCAATCCGTACGAGAATGCACGCAGTTTTCACATGCATTCTTACACAACAGTTTCTTGTGAAGGTAACGCTCTAGACTTGTGTTTGGGAGTGCCTGGCAAGAATCTAGGTAGGGACACCCGGCTATCCTGACTGAAGTCTTTCGTGGCTTTCTTCAGTCCATCCAGGAAAATACCGGAATAGTACCTCAGTTGCCGGTCACGGTGGCCACGCGCTCTAAGGCATGAATTGTCTTCGTTCGCTCGAAAACTAGTATCATGGGTTCGAATCCCACTCAAGGCATGGATGTCTGTGCGTGCATTTATTCTGTGTTTGTGTTGTCCTGTGCGTAGGTAATAGCTTTGCGACGGGCTGATCACTCGTCCAAGGAGTCCTACCGACTGTGTAAAAATGATCACGAAACTGAAGAAGAGGCCAAGGCCCAACAAAGGGCTGTGGAGCCATCGATGAATGAATGAAAGAGTGAATGAACGAATACCTCGATTAGGCCACAACCGCTCCAGCCCATTTCCTCTCCATTTCACCGTCTGTCACCTGACGCTGCTTAGGGTCAGTGCTGAAAGCTTCGGTGAATAACCCACGAAAGAAGGTACATGCTTTCATTGCGTAATACTCCCTTACGAAAGTGTACTTCTATGACGTAGGCTTCATTAAATAAAATGGCCTTACAGATTTTCATAAGGACATCTATTGAAAGTAATACAGACGCGCCCATCGGCAATCATGTGCAATGAAAGAAACAAGGAAAGACACCATGTCCTTTCTAGGCGTTATGTCTATGTTTAAGATAAAGTTGTCCCTGTGCTTAACTAATTAAACACTACGCCATGAAGGCTTATGAAGGAGTGGATGTGTAGACCCTCATTTTCTTTACCTCGGTACTGGCTGAAGGTAAGTGGTTAGTTTCACGCTTCGGCCACTTTAACTCCGGGGAAAGAGCCCCCGGTACCCATTGGATAGGAGGTTTGGTGGACCCCAGAGCCGGCGTCTATTCAGTTTATGTACACTGTGCATATTAATGATGATAAGAAGAAGACGTTGGAATGGAAGGGAAGTAACTGTATTTTTTTGTTCGTAGATACCAGTGTAGTTGGTTGCGGTATTATAATTCGAGTTGGAAAGTCGCGGGTTCGATTCCCGATGAGGTCATTCAATTTTTCAATTGACTTCATCCTTCCGGTCGCACTGTGGCCGTGTGGGGGACTCAGCCTTTAACAGAAATGAGTACCAGGGATCTTACTGGGGATAAAGAAGGGCCGGCGCTTAAGACTAACCTCACTGTCATCTGTGAGCCGATTTTCCAGAAAATGTGGGAACCTCGACGTCTCACAACCCTCCGAGCCTCCACGGCCTGTTGCAGGATACATTTACCTTTTACCTAGATACTGCAAAGCAGTTGGGACGAGGTGTCAGAATTAAGATCCAGTGGATATTTTTTTCTGTAGTAAACTTATACATCGCTTACAGATATAAAAATTTATGCTGCCATTTGAACTTGAGCACACGAGGAAATTTATTGGACAGAATTACTGGGGTTTTTACTTTTTTCATCTTCCGATATTCTAGAAAATACAAAAAAAAAAAAGACGTTTCGGAAACTGGATCTGTTTCCGTCCTCAGGTGAAGGGGGAAAAGACACCTACTCAGTTGAGTCCCTTAGAAATAGTTAATCTCAGTCACTGGGCAAACCATGTCAGATATACACAGCTAATTAAGTAGGGGTTTTCTCCCCCTTCATCTGAGGAAGGAAACAGATCTAGTTTCCGAAACGTTGTGTTTTCTATTCTCTAGAATCCCGGACCTTGAAAAAAGTCCAAAAACCCAGTAATTATGTGTGTTATACACCATCGTCATAACCCTCTAGAATCTCGAAGGAAATTTATTGTTTCTTCGTCTTACGATAAACATAGGGTCTACGATCTTTCGGGAAAATATTTAACATAAATTTCATTGATATTTATTGTCATATGTGTGTTTATTTCAAGAAAAGGTGCCTGCACGGTAGTGTATGTGTCCAAGAGCGGCATCAATATAACGGTTAGAAAGTACGTGATAAATTCTTCGTGATTTTGTGTTCTAGGGTTTGAATATTTGGGTCTTGGAAGATGTGGTCGGTATACACCCAGAACGACAAAACCACCAGCAGCAACAACAACAACGGCATCAACAGCAGCAACAACAGCAACACGTAAAACAGTAGTTACAACGCCCCTTCCATATCACACATACTACGAGCCTTAAACATAAAAATAGAAAAAAATACAAACGATGTATTGTCTAGTCCAGAGTTTGTTTGTGAATAAATGAGTGAATGATATTCCCTGTGATAGTAGGCTTGCCGCATTGATCATATTGCGTGTAATATTGTGTTCATATGTTGAAATATATACATATATTTTATATAACAAGCTGCAGATATTTTAAAACAGACCCTTTGGGCAGACGCATATAAACACGTCATTATTTTTCGTGTTTTTCACCGTTTTCAATTTAGATCTGTTTAATGTCTTCTACAATGTTTACATCAAGTTGAATTATATTTCAATAAATACTTTTTTATAGCCGATTACAGTGGCCGCTCAGTCTAAGGCATGAACTGTCTTCGCTCTCTCGAAAGCTGGGATCGTGGATTCGAATCCCACTCAAGACATGGATGTGTGTGTGCGTTTATTGTATGTTTGTGTTGCCCGGTGTGTAGGTGCCTGCTTTGCGACGGGCTGATCACTCGTCTAAGGAGTCCTACCGTCTGTGTAAAAAAGATTACGAAACTGAAGAAGAGGCCAGGACCCAACAAAGGGCTGTAGAGCCATTGATGAATGAATGAAACGCTTTTTACGTACCAAGTATTCAGTGAATTTCTCGTGAGTTACCTCTGCATTTCAAATGATCTTCACATCTACAGTTTTGGATTGATAGTGTGATCATGTTGTATAGATTATTTATCTGTTCTTTTCAGAGACGGGCATGTTTCTGTGCCTGTACCTTAACTTCTGTCTAATTAACCTTTTGAACTAATAGACAAATTATCGTGAAATATGTCACAGACTTATGCCATGCTGGTAATAAAAACATAACGGATGCACATGCGCCCGGCCATTTTGTAATCTCTAAAACATGGCTAACAACACGCAAGGCGTTTTCATGCCACCAGATACGACCTGTCTGTTACAACTGATGGGCCGAGAGGAAATAGCAACGTTCAAAGCCTATTATCTCGGTCGGACGATGCGGCAGCAGCTCCCAGAGTCATACTGCGTCAAAACCGGACAAGACATTAGTTCGACAGTTCTGGAGAAGATGTAACAGAAAGAAGTCCCTCGGCAACTTCGAGCGTCGGAGGTCGCTTAGTGTACAATGAGTGGTTAACCCAGTGCCGATCCCAGTGGCCGCGCCATCTGAGTCATCAAGTGTCTTTGCTCGCTCGAACGCTGGGATCTTGGGTTCGAATCCCACTCGAGGCATGGATGTCTGTATATATGTTTATTCTGTGTGTAGGTAGCGGCCTTGCGACGGCCTGACCCCCCCCCCAAACATTTAGTCCTACCGACTGTGTACAGATTAAGGAACTGAAAAAGCGGCCAGGCTGTAATAAAGGGCTGTAGAGCCATAGAGACATAGATAGATAGATAGGCAGACAGACATAGATAGATAGATAGATAGGTTGACCCAGTAGATCGAAGTCCAGTTTTATAATAGTGACCGTCAATCATTCGAGATATGAGTTAGGGAGCAGAATTAACTGCAAATATGTCAAATGCTGAGGTCAACTGGGAAACACAGTTTCATATTCGGTTTATCTCAAGTTGAAATCTCGGTCTATGGACCGTGTTTTCCTCAATACCTCCAGACAAATGTCGATAGAATACTTCAAATTAGGTGATGATCGCTTCCTTCCAAACCCTGTGCAAATGATTAGGAACAAATCGTCCTACAATTGTACGCTATAATCATGTAGTCTGCCATACTTAGAGCGTCGTTCGATGAACGATGGAACGAACTGACTAATTAATTCTATCTATGCTCTACAGCCCGTTGTTAGATTTTGGTTGCTTTTTCAGTTTCATAATTTGTACACAGTTGGTAGGACTGCTTGGACGGGGATCAGCCCATCGCAAGGCCGCTACCTACACACAGAACGACACAAACAGAATAAACACACAAAGATATCCATGCTTGAGTGGGATTCGAACCCACGACCCCAGAGTTCGAGCGAGCGAAGACAGTTCATGTCTTAGACCGTGTGGATACTGAATCGTCAATTAACTGATTACCAAACTAAATAACTAATTAACAACAAACAGTAAATTAATTAATGAAGTAAAAATTAACTACTCGACTAACAAATAACTAATTATCTGACTTTCTGTGGTGCTGACTGAGTCCATAGCTTTTCTTGAGCAGCTTGCTTTATTTTCACCTGCTCAGGGAGCCGAAGATCACTCACCGTGGTCACGAATGCCCATCCTTGGAAGCTGTCATCAGCCAGTTTGGTCTGGTACCTCCAACATAGCCTGTTTCTCTAAGCGCTTGAAGTTTCTCAACCAAACCCTTGCGTGCAATTGTGTTCATATAAGATATACAATCAAACAAACGATGTGGTATGAATTTTCAAAAGCCATATAGAAAAAAAATGAGGAAGTACAGTCATAATTTAATATATATGAATTTCCTTTTTTCCCAAATTACATAGCCATTCTGAATCTCTTATTCCAAATCGAAATTCTTTCACTTCTTTCGCCAGTGTCCGTCCTTCAAAATTCACAAGCACCAGTTCGCAGTTGAAGTAATTCTGCGGGGGTAAATAAAGAATATAATAAATACAAACTTGTTCCACAATATACTGCATTATACAAAACACTTCACAATCAAGATATTCTAAAAGTACAAATAGTTAAGGGAGAAATAATATAATGAAGAATAAATACACACGTTCCTATGAATAAGAACCGTGCAATGAACTGAAATGTGAGGCGGGAAAATAAATATGTACACAGTCTCTAATAGGGAACTGTGTAAGGTCGAGTAGTTCGTTTCACGCAGCCATCGCCTTCTCTCCTGGGAAAAAGACTACACGAAATCCATTGAAAGAAAGTTATTTGGGCCCAATTTTCTCTGTGGACATGGTAATAAATGGACAGGCTCAACCGTCCCTATCGGAAATATAACCTCGGCTGTCCAGTCAACTTTCAAATGAAGAACAGAAGTAACCAAAGAGGTCTGACGGAAATACACGAGATGAACGACGGATACAGAATCTACGCCGAGTTGCTGCAATTCAACCCTAGGAGAAGGAGAGAAACCTCATCCGAGGTCACGTCGAGGATGCAGCCATGCGAAAGGAGAAGAGCATACAGAGCTCTCAAGAGAACTTCACCAAACTAGTCCTACGCAGCTGCACTGCGTCAGTACACGCAACATCAGCAACCAAAGTCGCCCTTAATCTGTGTGAGAAAAAGGCAAAATAATGGCCTTTACAAAAATGGTACCTAACTTCATGAAACAAAATGGCTGCTAGAGTTCAGAGACGTTGCGTTACCACTATATGCTTTATATTGCTGAAAGGCAGTCTTCTCGTCTGTTGTCCAAAAACATAAAAATTAGAATATACAAAACTATAATTTTGCCTGTGGTTCTGTATAGATGTGAAACTCGGTCTCTGACATTAAGGGAGGAACATAGACTGAGGGTGTTTGAGAACAGGGTGTTGAGGAGAATATTTGGCCCGAAGAGAGATGAAGTGACAGGAGGTTGGAGAAAACTGCATAATGAGGAGCTTCATAACTTGTACTCTTCTCCCAAGTATAATTAGAATGATCAAGTCAAGGAGGATGAGGTGGGCAGGTTATGTAGCACGAATTGGGGAGACGAGGAAAGCGTATTGGATATTGGTGGGAAAGTCAGAAGGAAAGAGACCACAGGGAAGACCAAGGCATAGGTGGGTGGACAATATTAGAATGAATCTTAGAGAGATAGGATGTGATGGTATGGATTGGATAGATCTGGCTCAGGATAGGGGCCAGTGGAGGGCTCTTGTGAACACGGTGATGAACCTTCGGGTTCCATGAAATGCTGGGAAATTCTTGAGTAGCTGCAGAATTGGCGGCTCCTCCAGAAGGGCTCAGCTCCATGAGTAAGTAAGTAAGTATTGCAGAAAGGCAAAGAATAATAACTACCTCTGATTGCTAAGAGATAATCGGAAACACTGCTTTCACTGATCCTCTAAAATATCAAATAAATCGCGACCACAGACTTCTAGGCTTCTAAGGCGGAAAGTCTTGACCGACATGGAAATGGTTAAGCTCCGTATCGTTTAGCTGCGTAAGACTGAATTTCTCCAAATCAGACTTTTACGTTGCCAGTTTGTTTACAAACAGACGGTCTGTCCCTACCGTTTGCAGTTACCAGATAGTGGTCAGTGTCACGATCAACTCGCCTGAAAGATCTGATATCAAGTATTCTGTTTATCTTGACGTGACATGACTGATTGTGTGTTTTTCCATTAGGTGAAATTGTTGTGTACTTGTGAATATTGCCACGTGAGAATCTTCGTAGCTTGATCATCAGATTTTAAACATCATAAGTAAATTTCCATATTTCGCTTAAAGAGTTATTCCAATACATGCTCTAGTTCTTCACAAAAGCTGTCTTTATATAATCGCTTTATTCTCCGCTGTGCTATGAGCATTCAGAACAATAATATCCCACAAGACACATCTCACTATTACGAGTATATACGACGTTCTATCTCTAAACAACTTTACACTCCTAACTACTAATATGCTTAGGGACAAGAATATCGACTGTGTCCAGAGCTGAGGGACAACATTAGGGCTCTTGTAAATTTTTATTTAAAATGGAGCATGCGAGTGACGACGTCTGTTGTGCAGTGTCTGAAAACTTAATTTTTCTAATAATTTATCACAATGAAAAATAAATAATATTCTTAATAATTATAATAATATAAATTATAATAAATATTAATACATTTCAGAATGTGTTATTACTGTAATTTTAGAATAGTTCAGTATAGTTCTACAGTTCGTATTCGATTTCATGGAAATCTGTCATTCAGTCTACCGTATACGAGCCGATAAAACTTACGAGTCTCCGGGTTTTCACAGTTGTAGATGTCCAACATGCAGGGGTTGGAGAAAGTTTTCGTCGTGACGCCGTTTCCAGCGCACACAGGCAGGTAGATCCTCGTGCACAGTATATCACACGCTCCGGCAGCCAGGCCGAGCATCATCATCATCACAGCTAAACATGGATACACTGTTCAACACATTTTCACTTCAAACTACAACGAATATTTCCAGTGCTCTCACTATCGAGTCTACATAGAGTCGATGACAGGATGATCAGCAAATGTGGAGCAAATGATGGAATGAGAATTAACAAGGCAAACTGGACTCGGAGAAGACTATCTCCGGTGTTATTTTGTCCACTACAGATCCTACATGATCTGATCTGGGATCGAACACGAGGTATGACAACTAGCTCGTTTTGCCTCTGGCTACCATAGTAGTGATGAAGTATGGTATTTCTTACGGGACGATGTAAGACAAAATACCATGCAATGTCATGTACGGAAGATAAAAGAATCGATACATTTTTAGTTTTATGAAAGTCTTGAAAAGATAGAAACATTCCTCACTGAGGGCTGATCTAACGCGCAGAAAACGTAACAGTTGAAAGATTATGGTATATTGTTCCTTGCAGCCTTTTCCTCCTGGGCAGAATGATAGGATCCATCTGTGTGACGTCAGCCCCCACAGGGCCGGATTCTGTAAGCTTTCAGTGACAGTGCCTAGGTGAAAATGGCGCCTATGGGGGCCAGTTTTTTCTGACGTCCATAAAGTATTTATATTCCCAGAGGCTACAGACGATGATATGCAAGAAAATACCAACCGGCCTTGAAATCTTTGTATTTGGCACGGAATTCTAACGCCTTACTACAGCTCTCCCAAATTAGAAAGATGAATTATCAGAGGAGGAAAACAGAGCTTCATAATTTTATATTCCCGGCTTGTAGGATTTACAAATGAAGGTTGATGAGACGAACGGAACATAAAGTACGTATGGGGAGATGAGAAGTGCATACAAAATTTTAGTCGTGAAACCTTCAAGGGAAGAGAAAACTTAAAGTGCCAATGGAATGGAACTTAAGAAATAGCTTGTAAGGGTGTAGACTTATTTCATATGCCTTAGGATAGGGTCCAGTAGTGGGCTTTTGTAAACACGGAATTTAAATTTTAGGTTCTTCACCGACAGAGCAAGAATCAGGTTCTCAAGAAGGACCTTCTCCTTGGAGCTACTTTTAAAAATCGTATAACAGTACAATAAGCAGGAAACGTTAGCATGATTTTAATCCGGATTAAAACCGGAGCAAGATACGTTCATTGGCAGCACAATCCGCGTATCCAGGTTCTTGTTTTATGCCAATTCTGACCTCGTACGCATGCGTAGTCGCAAATAGACCAAACTACAACACATGAATAATTCATGTAGTCACTGGTCCTCCTGTCTGGGGGTTGGGCTCGATGTTAATAAATCCTAAAGGAAAAAGAAAGAAAAATAAGAATAAGAAAAGGACAACGCCTCGAAGTTGTATTGTTCTTTATAACAACCGAAGCAAAGGAAATGTATGTTAGATCTATAATTACCCCAGAAGACTGCTTTCTTCAACTACGAAATTATTCGACGAATTGCGTAAGTACCGCATGAAAATTTTGTCAGGAGATTTCAGTAAAAAGTACTGACATAATATTTTCATACCAATACCTGGGGACAGTAGTTCACGTTAAACGGCTTTTTATTAATAGGATTAACGTTGTAAATTTTCCAAGCCGAGAAATCCCTCTGTTAAGAGTAGACATCCCTGTCAAGTGGTGCTGAGAATATAGGCTAAGAGAAACTTCGTCTCTCACAGTAGGAGAACAGCGTAGAATGAAGGTTCTCGAGAAACGAATGTTCAGGAGAATGTTTAGATCTAAGAGAGGGGAAGGGGTAAGAGGCTGGAAATAAATGCGCGAAGAAGTCTTTCTCATCTTATTATATTCATACATGTCACCATATATTATTACGATTATACCCTCAACAAACTGGAAGGAAAACTAGAAGTGGAGAGGAGGATAATATTAAACTGCATTTTAAAGAACTAACATGCGGCCTGAATTTTTCTGGCATGGGATATGGATAAGTAGATGGCGCTTTTGTACACGGTAAAGAACCGTCAGATTCCAGAAGAGGTGGGAAATTTGTTTGGAGGTTCAGCGAAGGATATGCTCAATGGAGTTAGTTCTGTTGCTTAAAAGTCGTCAGTTTCTAACTGTACAAAAATAGGAATTCATGACACTTGCCAGACTAATTTTTGCTTACAGTAATGAATGATGGACAAGGCAAATCAATGAAGAGCGAAGAAATGCGTTTAAATGGGGGGGGATGAAGGATGTTCCTTTCGGACTCAGAAAGAAATGATTATGAGAAAACTGAGAATAGAGACTTTATAAAACAATGCACAAGATATCAGAGAGGAGACATTTACAGAATTAACTATGACAGGATCATAGAAGATCCAAGAATAACATCCACAAGCAAAAAGCAGTCTGGGTAGATGTTTGGAACGACGAGGGATTCGTAAAATATTTTTGTAGATCTAATTATGGAAATGATGATGATGATGATTATGATATAGTAAAGGTAAGGCTGTCCCTGTAACAGGCCGTGGAGGCCCGTATGATTGTGTCGCATCGAGGCTCCCACATTTTCTAGAGAGTCGGCTCACAGATGGCGGTGAGGTCATCAGCCTTATTCGTCGGCCGCCCTTTACTCCCAGGAAGATTCCTAGTACTCATTTCTGTTAAGAGACTGAGTGACCCCAGGCCATAGTGCGGCTGGAATGATTAGGTTAATTGAAAAATCCAGTGACCTCATCGGGAATCGAACATGCGACCTTCCAGCTTGTAGCATGGTACCTCAGTCAACTACGATACCGCGTGCCCCTTGATGATTATGATATGATGATAGATAAAGGTCTTAATAATATTAAATATTTAACGTTACCTAAAGCGAGGAAGATGAATTTCTTCATTTCTCTTTACCACTGAAACTGGAACCGCAGACTCGTCACCTGTGAATGCTAATTCTGGAAACCATATCATAAAAGTAAATGTGAACATAACTGAACACTTTATCAACACAAGGATTTATTATAATGTGAGATCATGCACATTGTCTGGAGGGTTATGGAACTGAATAACAAGGCGACAGATTTCCACAGACACGCACTGTCGGAGTTCGGGTCTCGAATAATTGTCCGTAAACTCTTCCAGAAAGACATTAATCTTGCTGCGAAAGACCTCTTCCAAAAGTAATAAATAATTTTTGAAGTTTCGTATGAGTGCAACCACCTCTGTGGTCTAGTGGTCAGAGTTCCTGCCTACAGATCCAGAGGCCCTGATTTCCATTCCCGGCGCTACCAGATATTCTGAGAAGTAGTGGGTCTGGAACGGACTCCACTCGAGCTCGAGAGAAAAATTGAGGAGATATTTCAAGGAAATTGCGGCTCCGGTCTAGAAAACTGAGATTAACAGCCGTGGGGATCCGTTGCGCTGACCACGCGACACCCTCTATCCGCTAAAGTAGGCACTAACTTCGCAGACAAGCGGCGGTCGCTTGGTCGGTATAGTTCGCTTGAGGGCTACAGACCACGAAGTTTCTCGTATCAGTGCAGAGCAGTGTAAACGGGCTTTTTTTTTTTGTGGCGGCCCGATCCTAAGTGACTTGGAGACCGGACCTCACAAACAATCGACCCCTTAATGTGTATAAAGTAGTTCAACGAATTTCTGGTTTTGTGCGTAAAATAGTTTGATACATTTATAATTTGTTTACATTATGTATGACATGAGAAGGCTCTTCAAAGACCGCAGAGAAGTTGCTTACGGTTGTACGGTATGGCGGGCCTTGCTTTGCAGGTCCTAGCCTTAGCTCATTTTTCCGTGGAAATTCCTGCCACTCGCTGGTAGAGCTCTATAACCTCTGTAACCTATAGTCCCATTTTATTTGCAGTCTGTACTAATACATTCAGCAAACTGTTATGGTGTACAGCGAGCTTGCATGCGTATCTGCATTTTTGTTTGCTTCGAGTGTCAAGCCTGTAATATGAATATTGTTGGACGTCTGTTAGAAAATCTGTATAAATACTGGAAATATAAATATACTCGCAAATACAAATACGGTATTACAGCGGCAGAAAATAGCACAATTTCAATGCTTGTGCTAAACAGCCACCGTATCACTCATGAACTGAGCCCTTCTTGAGAAGTCACCAATTCTGCAGCTACTCAAGAACTTCCTAGCATTTTATGGAACCTGAAGGTTCATTATCGTGTTCATGAGAGCCCTCCTGTCATGAGCCAGATCGATCCAGTCTATACCATCCCATCCTATCTCTCGAAGACTTGTTTTAATATTATCCTCCCACCAAATTCCTGATTTTCCTAGTGGTCTTTTTCTTTCTGGCTTTTTCACCAGTATTCTACATGCATTCCTCTTCGCCTCCATTTGTGCTACATGCCATGCCCATCGCATCCTCCTTGACTTGATCATTCTAATTATACTTGAAGAAGAGTACAAGTTATGAAGCTCCTCATTATGTAGTTTTCTCCAACCTGCCCTCACTTCAACTCTCATCTGTCCACATAGTCTCAACACCATGTTCTCAAACACCCTCAGTCTATGTTCCTCCCTTAATGTCGGAGACCAAGTTTCATACCCATATAGAACCACAGACAAAATTCTGTTTTGTATGTTCTAATTTTTATGTTTCACGATCCAAACGAAATGAATCTGATTAAGCTGAAGAACAGAAGAGGCGAAACCAGGAGGCATTTCAGGAACAAAAAGAGGGAATATCTGAAAACAACAATGATGAGATTGCAATGAACAGTAAGAACAAGAACATTAGAGACCTGTATAGAGGAATAATTGACATTAAAAGGGGTTACCAGCCTATCAGTAACTTAGTGAAGGATGAGAATGGTGATCTGCTTGCAGATTCCCATAACATTTTGAATACGAGGAAGAAATAGTTCTCTCAGTTATTGAATGTACATAGGGTCAGTGATGTTAGGCATATACACAGCTGAGGCATTAGTACCTGGACTTAGTCCCTCTTTAGTTCGAAATTGCTATTGCAAAATTGAAAAGTTATAAACCGCCAGGCAGTGACCAAATTCCGGCAGAACTGATTTAAACAGGATGTGAAACAGCCATTGTGTATGAAAATAAATCGAGGAGGAAATGTCAGGCTGAATTTAAAGAGAATTTCGAAGTGAATAATTGTCACATGAATCTTTGTAAGTGATAGAAAGCAAATGCGTGAAACCATAAGACGTATATTGCTAAGCAACGGCGTGGTAAACACTCATCGTCAACAATACAGACTGTGTTTTCTGTGTTGCCTGTACCGAGGGGTTATAAAAGGACACAGTCAGAAGGGGGAGGCGGGGTCGAATACCTCCACCGTGACCCTGCGAGTCGTAGGAGGCGGCGAAAAGGGAAGTCTCAAATCTGAGACAGTAAAATATGTTACCGAGTCCCAACGGACTCGGACCCGAGAAAAACCACGCTGGCAAGGGTCAGCAACATATACGAAGGACAGACCCGTCCTCTCGTCAGAAAAGGCGCCCCACAGAAAAAAAGCCGTGACTGTCACACAGTAATATATATCTGGTCATGAGGGTCATGAGCCCCAGGAGGGTGCTCGACACCAAGATTTATTGACTGACAGGCCGTCAGTCGCTATGTGACTTTGACTTTGAGACGCGACCAGATCATCCCTTGTGTAGTCGGTGTCGAATATCTCTACCGTAGCCCTGCGGGTTGTAGGCGGCAAAGAAAAGGGTCCCAGTGACTGGGGGTAAAACCTGGCCGCCCTGTTCCTGGGGGATATAAATATGAGGGACCTGGCCCTTTATGTTTGTGGAGTCTCGAATCTGAGAGAGTAAAATATGGTCATGAGACCCGCGAGACTCGGGCCTGAGAATGGCTGCGCTGGCGAAGCCAGCAGCAATTGTAAACTATCGATCCATCCTCTCGTTAGAGAGGATGTTATATAAGGACTGTAACAGCAAGTGTTCAGTTGAAAACAAAATTACTTGTCGTGAGTCTCAAGGAGCGGTAAACCGCCAGTCGTAAAGTAACTCTGACGTTGACTGATGTGACCAAGTAGGAGAAGCAGGGGTAGTCGAGAAGTAGTAGAGTGAGTAGCAGTCGGTAGTGAAGAGTCGAGACGCCAACCTTCATAGATAGGAGCAGAAGAACTGAATGGGGTCTAGCCTTCGGAATTGGCAGTTACAGAATAACGACAAGAAATGGAATTAGATGGTGCAAAGAAGACTTCATATGTGATTTGAAGTGACGGTGAGACTGCTATAAATCCGTTGCCAGGATACAACTAGTGAAGACTGAGAACCCCAGTGCGTGTGCAGAGGTGGACTGTAAGTTGCGTAGAATAGCAGTAGCGCTGTATTACCTACAGTCCTGAGTTGTGTGAATGTATAATGTTCAATAAATCCATTCATACAATCCAAAACCCGTCTTATTAGTCACGCAACACGTGACAATATGATTGGCTTACCTGACTCACTAGGGGCTTCTCCATGCTGAAGCTAAGCCATGTTCCTCTTTATATACTTTCTCTGAGATACGTTTATTTGAACTGTGAGATAAAATACTCTTATCCTATAAATAACGCACCGTTAAACAGTTTTTGCAGACAACATCTGTGTTATCGCAGGTGGATCTGTTGGAGGGCAGACGCCATTTGTCTGCTGTCCTCGTTTCGCCGATAAGAAATCGATAATTTGTACAACTTAAATTCAGAACAATTTAACATTAATTTTTCTCGAACATGAACATTCTTAGTATTGCTGGGTTTTTTAATTTTGTCAGTCGTCCAGAATTCTAGCTATTTCTAAAGGACCCAACAGAGTATGTGCCTCCCCTCTCGCCTGAGGGCTGAAACATTGTGTTCTCTAGTTTCTATAATACAGGACAAAGCCCCAAAACCCAGTAATTCTGATTATTATACACTATCGTCAGCGCTCTTTAGAATACACATTAACATTTTTCTTCATTTAATTCTTCAACCAATAATGTATTGTGTAATGAGATGAAGCGCTTCATAGTATTTATTCTTGTTAAGGTGTGATGGGTGGAACATGTAACACAAGTGGGAAAGATTAAAAATGCATATATAATATTTGTCGGAAATATAAAGGGCGGATAGATCTACTATTTTGGATACGTTTGAGTAGATGCGAGGATAATATTAAAATGGATTTTAAAAAAAGTGTTTGAGAATATGGACTGGATTCATCCGCACAGTATAGGGATCAGTGGCGGACTCCTGTGAATACGGTAATGCATTTTCCGGTTTCACGAAAGGCGAGCAATTTCTTGGTCATTTAATAGACTTATTAGTAATTCGCAAGAAGAAATATTAAGTACTGTAACCTGTATAGCTAGGCAACGGCGCGATGAACACCTCGCTTAAGCGACTGACAATAAGTACATGATCATTGCTAGGCAACGACTCAAGATACACTTCTCAGCAGCCACGCAACAGTAGGAGCTGTGTTCTCTCTGACTATTTGCTAGGTTAAGCAACTATTCTGACAACAAAAAAGATATTGTCTGTCTCGTCCGTGTCAGGGCTATATAGCAAATTTCCAGAACATCTGCCATTAAGGACCTAGAATTCCATAAAAATTTACGTCCGAGTACTCTCCTGTCCACAACAGGCAAACTATTCGAAAAAGTCATCCTGAATATAGTCCAAAAGCACATTGAAGAAAGAGCCTGTTAACGCAAGCCAGTTTGGTTTCCGTGCACGTCACAGCACGACACTGCAATGTATCAGGCTAACGGAACACTTGACCCTTAATTTCAACAAAAATATGTCTACGGCCGTGGTGTTCTTCGACATCGAAAAGTCGTTTCAAGCCACATGGCCTTCTGGCTTGCTATATAAGTTATCCAGATTGGAATTTTCGACCAGTTTGGTCAAGCTCATTAGCTCCTTTATTTCACAACTCAAATTCAGTATTTCGGCGGAAGGCGAAATGACTACGCCAAGGAAATGCGAGCAGGGGTGCCTCGAGGTTTTGTTCTGTTCCCTACTTTGTACGACATGCCCACCAAACACCTGGTGTTTTACCTAGCCCTCTTTGCAGACGACACCTGTCTGTATGCGACAGTTCGCAAGGAGGGTTTTATTGTTAGAAAACTGCAGCGCGGTCTCAGCTCAATAGAAACCTGGTGTGAGTGCTGGAATATTAAAATTAATGAAGATACTATTCAGGGGATTTACTTTCTTCTTAGTCATCGACCGCCTGAGTCCCATCTTACACTGAATGGTCGAAATATTCCATTTGTAATTAGTGTAAAATATCTAGGTGTAATCTTCGATAAGAAAGTTACGTGGCGATTACACATAGAAATTATCGAAGTCAAGGCCTTCAGAACGTTTATTACCATATATTCCCCACTCAGAAGTGAGCGATTGAGCGCTAACATTAAACTGACCCTCCATGAAGCAGTCTTAGGAGTATCATGACTTATGCTTGCTCCGCCTTGGAGTTTGTGACAGAAAATCATCCACTGAAATTGCAGTGCCTGCAAAACAAAGTTTTCAGCACCATTGGAAATTTTCCAAGGAGCACATCAGTTCGCAATTTGCACATGGCTTTCAAACGTTCGTGCATATATGATTATATAACAAAATTATACAGGCAACAAGAGGAAGTCGTACAAAATCATGAAAATGCAAATTTTCGAAGCACTGGACAAAGCGTACCCCGACACAGGAATTATAAGAGGCTTAAACTTGGCGGTGTACAAGCATATGATCTTTCAAGCGACTAGACTTCGGTTGTATCAGGAGCTATTAATGGTAGGTCATGATCTATTGTACTTAAGCCTGGACTGACAAAGGCCTGATATATGTTATGCATACATACATACAAACAATTAATAGCATGTAAAATGTAAATCGGACATACTGACAGCAGACTTATTACTGCTGACTGTGACTCTGGCAAACTACAGACCCGTCGTCTCGTCAGAGAGAGCGCCCCACATCAACAGACCCGCAACTGTCTGACAGTAATACAAATTTGGTCTTAAGCCCCAGATGGGTGCTCTTTTCCAAGACAGACTGGTAGACTGACCGTCGGTCGTAACATAGCTTTGACTTTAGCAGTTTGATTGAGAGAATTGTACCAAAGCTGAATTAAGTGTTCGGACCAGGAGATTCCAGTCGTACAGCGAAATTGAGAGAGAGAATTATCAATGGGGAATTGGGTCGAAGAATACTTCGTAGTGATTTGAAGTGATAGTTTCTGTATTGAAATCCGTTGCCAGGAGACGACTAGCGAGAACTGAGAACCCTGGTGCGTGTGTAACGGTGAACTGTAAATTGTGTAAATCAGCAATAGCGCTGTTGATTGTAATTAAGAGAGACTGCAACCCAAATGCCAATAAATTCACTCATCCGATCTAGAACCCCCCCTTAACATGACATTTTGGTATCGAAAGTTGGTGGTTCGGACCATATTGGATTCTTTACGGCCGTAAATACGGGTCAGCTGGTGTCAGAATCAGTCGGATTTAAGTGATCAATCATATTATTGGATTTATTTACTTGGTTAATTTGTATACGGCCGGTCACGGTAGCCGAGCGGTCTAAGGCATGTACTGTCTTCGCTCACTCGGAAACCAGGATTGTCGGTTCGAATCCCACTCAGGGCATGAATGTTTAGTCTGTATGTGTGCGTTTTCCTTTGTTTGTGTACAGGTAGAGGCCTTGCGACGAGCTGATCACCCGCCCAAGGAGTCCTACCGAATGTGTAAGATCGAGAAAACCGAAGTGAACGGAGAAGTTCATGGAGGTAGGCCTAGGCCCACTGGGGCTGTGGTGCCAAAAAAAAAAAAAAAAAAAAATATATGTATACGGGTTTCCTCTGTTTCAGCAAATTCTGAGCTATTATCTTAAAATACACCGTGACCACTTCTTGCAACATTCTTCCTAGTTCTTGATTCGTTAAATCCTCCCATTCCAACCTGAGGAAATGTAGTTATGCAGACCAAGAGTAATTCTATAATTACTTTTTCCGGTTCCATACTACTTTTTAATTCATACAATATCGTTAAGCAACCTAAGGATCAAACTTTGGAGGTTTTTGTGCCGTCTGTGTGCAACGTTGATCCAACAGCTGGCCAATTGGGCTGAAGCATGAAGTGTCCAATAGAGGACTGCGATGAAAGAATAGTGAACGACGTTGCATGTAGACGACACAAAAAGCTCCAAATTCAGATCTATACAGTACAACATGATGCCGAAGTAGTTCGCTAAGGCTCAAATGTTATCCAAGAGTTTGCCTGAAATAATTGAAAAGAAATAAAGAGTACAGGCCTCAGTTTGAGAGGTGTGGTAACAACTACAGCTTGATACACTGAGAGATAGAATACATGAGTTGCAGAATTTTCCATGGGTAATTAATAGTAACTCACCTTTTAAAGTCATCTCTCTATTATCATGAAACAGGACTACAGCCTGCATGGGCCGTGACGTAAGCGCAGGCGGGTTAGTTGCCGGCTTCCCGCCTCAGCGGATAGGATTTGATTCTAAATGAGATCACGTGGGGTTTGTAGTGGAGAAACTGGTACTGGGGTAGGTTTTCTCTGTGTATTTTGGTTTCCCCTGCAGATTTTCACCATATTCATTATTCATCCCATCATGAATGGGATATTCTCGATACTCAATAAGTCATGAAATAACAAAATTAAAAAAAAAGACTAATATGTAAGTTTTGAGGTTTTCACGGCGATGACTATGAAGAAAGTCGTCTTCTGGGTTTGGGCGGTGTGTATTCTTCGT
>NW_019731600.1:1063121-1073053 GCF_002891405.2 Cryptotermes secundus
CGTATCGCCTCCATCTTCAGAGCAGGTGAATGGCTTGGAATGCAGAGAGCAGTAGCTACTCCTCTGAAGATGGAGGCGATACGTTCCTCCGAAACGTCGGCCAAAACGAAGAATACACGGCGCCTAAACCCAGAAGACGACTTTCTTCACTTGACTAATAGTCTGCCGGTATTAGTCTCCATTCTCCACATGTGCTATGAGTGCTGACACGTCATCACAGTAGAATGAAGTGCTTTTTTTTGTTGCGGTACAGTCTACGAACCCGATGCATACCGTGACCATTAATTTGCAGCAATCGAAACAAAAATTATTTTTGAATTACAATACCCACAAGGGTTTTTATCACAGTGTTTCGAAATTTCGTGATATTAACTTCTAATTATGATGAGGTTATCATACAGCTGATCTTTTTTTTTTTTTGTGAGAAGAGTGACAGGAGCACTCGTCATCTGAGGAGACATTTAGGCTTTAGCAGAAGCCAGCGGCCTGCCCTACAAATAGCGGTGGCACAAAGTGACATCCCAAGGTTATGTTCGATAATTAAAGTAACTTAAGTAGAATAGTATTAAATGATACTTTATTTATAATCTTTCTCTTACACTATTAATTCAGTATGGAATAAATCTATTCCTTTAAAATGTGTAGATAGTTAGAAATCGCCGGAAACGTCCGTTCAGACGTTGTGACGTCATTTCCTTTAAGCATAGACTAGAGTCGTCAGATTGCATTCGGAAGATTTCAGCTGCCTCAGCTCTGTAAAACGTCAATACATATTTTAGAAAACATGTTTACTCTAACGTGTGTTTGGTATCGCTAGACTCTTGTTTTGTTTTGTTTTGAAGGAAGAGCAGAGATTTGAACTGTTTGAAAATAACTGAAATAACCCCGTAATCTCTGTAAATATGGACCAAGTATTGAGAAATAGCGAATTTAAAACCATTTGGGACGCAATAAGGAGCAAATTATGCATTCAAGGGAATTGTAAGGGTGACAGGAACAGGTATTTAGGTAAATAGATCGCAATTTTATAGCAGAATTTTTAATTTTGAATTGTCTATCCCTAAAATCGATAGTACATACAGGATTATTAGGGAAATATTTCAACACCCATAGTCTCTTGAATTTCCAGAAAACAGAACAAGTTTTATTTCATACTTTTTAATAAACCGCGAGTACAGTAGTTACTATAGGATTCTGACGATGGTGTATAACACACAGAGATATTGGGTTTTCGGACTTTATCCATCGTCCTGGTTTTTAAGATAACTAATAAAAACACGACGTTTCGGAAACTGGATCTGTTTCCGTCCTCAGGTGAGGGAAGACACCTACTCTGTTGGGTCCCTTAGAAAGAGCTAGCCTCAATCACTGGACAACCGATGTCACAAGGACACTATGGCTATAAACATCTAAGACAACGTTGTTTACATTCCCTACAGAACGGACAATGCTTTGTAAGATGAGGCACAGTCTAAATAATTAACATTAATATTACTACATCTACATCACGAACCTCCAATAACAGTTTATTATATATACACAAAATATAGAATACTCCCATTTGTCCGTGGGAAAACAACAAAATCACAAAAACCAACGACTGACTCGATAATGTAAAGCATCACTTGAAGAATTTTAATCTTGTTTTATACTATAAATTTTATTTTATATAGTCTAATTTGTTGTACTTTCACGCAAAATATTTAATATAATTAACATTATTGTATCCAATCTTACTAGTACTGCAGTTCAGTGGTGTATATCATGTTGGCCATGTATTTGCCTAATGATGGCTGTTGGTAGCCGAAACATGTAGCAAAACCAAAATTGGCACTGACCTTTATATATTTGTGTTGTAATGGATTTAATAAAGAATTATAAGAATATGCTGGGTGGTTGCAGAATTAATTGTGGATCTATAGAGCCACCCCCAGACGCCTTCATGGCGTTCTGCTTAATTAGTTAAGCACAGGGACAATTTTACCTTTACCTATCTGTACTGTAACACGTAATAAATTGTTATCCAATTTCTGGCTTACACCATTTCCTGCGACCCCTAGAATTATAACTCTCAATTTAGAATTGTTAGGGTAACAACGGCAACTCCGGGAGGTGGGGGTTGAGATAAGCGTATCGTGAAGCATAAATGGGGTTAATTGAGAAATTAATATAAATTTTATATAAGAAAGTTCCACGAATCGATACTAATGACGTAAGGGTTAAAGAAATTGTTCTGCAGATGTAAACTAAATTCAACTAATTTAGAATAGATTTTGGTGTCGATGCGTACGCTATATTTTCTGAGAAAATTTAATTTTGGTTTATTTCCATCAACTATAAATCCTTCTTAACATGAAGCTGAAATCAACGTTTATAGGTTTTATTAAAAATGGTTTATCGTACAAAAATATATACATTAAAATATAGAGCTTATTATTACTGACAACTTTCATTTGAAACATTTTTATAGTGAGTATTTAACGAAATGTAAGAGAAAATAATTTCTGACAGTGTATTTTGAATGAATTTTCAACAGTGTATCTACTTCTGCGACGTTCTGCAATAAATTACTTTAAACATATCGAATTATCCAGGAGATGAAAGTTAGGATGAAATGGCGGATGACCTCCCTATCACGCCTTCGCCTCTCTGTATAACTCACGCTTATCTGGGTTGACACAGTTGTAGTAGTTGAGTCCACAACGATTTGGAAAAGTTACAGGCTGTGAGACACCGTCCCCAGCGCAGACTGGAAGGTACTCCAGGGTGCATACGGGAGAACATCTCTGATGTCCCACAACGAATCCCATCAGCAGGAACACTGAAAACGGTGCTCATACACTGTTAAAATCTCAGTGACAGCCAAAGATCTGGCATGTTAGAAGGTTGAAACAGAGTGTCCGGAGGAAAGGTATCCAAAATAAAATCGCTATATCTCAAAAAGAATACACATTAATGGGTTACACCATTACAAAGGGAAACTATCAAAGTTTTTCTGTGTATATAACTTTCTGAATAAATTTAAATGTGGGGCTCCCTTGGTGGCACGACAAATATCCAGGCTTGAAGCATGTTTGGTGTTACTGTAGCCACAGCGTCCCTTATGCGGGCCTTCAGCTGTTGAAGATCTTCACATAACCCCACAAGAAAAAATCCACTGGGGTTAAATCTGGCGACCTAGGAGGCCAAGCGATTGGTCCACCTCTGCCAATTCATATCGCAGCCATCTCTCTGTCCAGGTGATGCCTAACATGGTGGCAGAAATGTGGCGGCGCATGCGCGTGAGCCGGGTATGAAAAAAAATCAGAGTTTTCATTTCCGATGACATAAACCGGATACGTGTATGACAATTAGATTCTGAGATATAACTTTTTTTTTATTTTGGATACCTTTCATCCGGACATCCTATGTATTAATTTGAAAACCGACTGGTGCATTTGGAACTGGTTCCTCGTCGCCAAAGAGTCTACAGCAAATATAGGAGTGGCAACATTTTCTCGCTTGCTCTACTGGCACAAGACTGTTGCGTGAGTCGCGGTGATTTTTATAATGCAGCTATACTTTGATACGGGACCATCATTTAATCCCAAAATTTATTCAAGTATTTATGTTGTCATACAGGAGCCCAATTCTTTAATTTAGAAATCGTTAGATTCAAGTAAATAGTTTTGGATAAATTACTAGACAGAATATTAATTTATTTTTATATAAACATTATAGATGGACAATTAAAATGCATTTCTTCAAGCAATTAATTATGCAATTTTATGATATAAATTTTCCATATGATATCTCTCTGAAATGGCACGAACTTCTTTATTTCAACAATTTCACTTATCTTTCGGTTGTCTTATCCAAACAACATTCATAATTCAAAATATTTTAATCTCGAATAAATAGGTCTGTTATATATTACAAGCTTTTTTTTTTCCTTGGCACTACAGCCCCAGTGGGCCTAGGCCTACCTCCATGAACTTCTCCGTTCACTTCGGTTTTTCTAGATCTTACACACATACGGTAGGACTCCTTGGACGAGTGATCAGCTCGTCGCAAGGCCTCTACCTGTACACAAACACAGAAAAACGCACACAAACATCCATGCCCTGAGTGGGATTCGAACCCACTATCCCGGCTTCCAAGCGAGCGAAGACAGTACATGCCTTAGACCGCTCGGCTACCGTGACCGGCATATTATAAGCTTACTGGTACTTAAGTTACCAAATTAAATTATTATTTGAGCTATCTATACGTTTTATTCAACAACAGAAAGGGAAAAAATGAACACCTATGTTAATTTTCATTTCGCTACAATACAAATATATTCACAGTACTAAAATTAAAATTTAGTTTGTTTTAATTTATGTCGTTAAAAGTTAATTTCGGTAGGAAGAGCTAACTCATTTTTGGTCAATTACCACTTACACTAGAATCACTTCCACATTCTTAGACACGTCTGCAACCTAAATTAGCTTCGTACGTCCATCTGTCCATGTCGACGCATCAAAACAAACCA
Source organism: Cryptotermes secundus (assembly GCF_002891405.2). Classification (NCBI taxonomy): domain Eukaryota; kingdom Metazoa; phylum Arthropoda; class Insecta; order Blattodea; family Kalotermitidae; genus Cryptotermes; species Cryptotermes secundus. The sequence continues at coordinate 1,067,635 of NW_019731600.1, forward strand.
GAATAACTGCATAGATTTTCATTAAATTTTATATTGGAGACTTCTAATGCTATTTGTTTACGCATTCGAATCTTGTTTAAAATCGGACAGAAATAACGGACAAATGAAGATCTACATGCATAGAGAATCACTCGTTAAATGTTAATAAGGGAGGAAAAAATTCGGATATATGTTCGTGAATGTTACGAGTTTCGAGAACCCCAATACCGAGTAAAAAATATCCATAAACATTTTCGGAAATGAGATGTGGAAACGAGCCTACAGACAGATGTACTGCTTCCCAATATGCACTTATTATTATCGACATTATGTAAGGAAAGCATAAGGACTCACAGTACAGTAATTTATTATGGCATTGATCAAATACAAACGGACTTACCCAGTGTCAGGAGAATGCAGCCTTTCATTCTTACAGAGAGACCAGAGTTATGATAATAGTACCTTAACAAAGAAAGGAAACACTTGATGTACCATATAAAATCCCATCTGTTCCAACCAAGTTCAGAGATTTATCGCTCATAGATAACATGTATCAAAGAGATTACATACATATGAATTATATATAGAAGTAGAGCCCTGACAGTGTGTCCTACTGATGTTCTGTGAAGATTTACTCTAAGTTATGTAGGCCTACTTATTTATATTTTCCTGTTACTTTATGCTAATTCCCTTTTTCCTTAAAACTTACTTGCACTGACGATAATTTCCAGAAGATATTCGGCCTATACACGTATATATATCTGTAGAAGAGGTCTAGACACGTATATATATATCTGTAGAAGAGGTGTAGACAATTTGTCAACAAAATTACTCTCACGAAAATATATTGCCACAACTGTTGCAATTATTGAAGGACACATGTGTATTAGGTACATTTCACATCATTTTACTTTTGCATACTCTTCCGAATAATATACGTCAGATAAATAAAGGAATACAATAATTATCCTCTATACTCATATAAATTTATTGTACCTCAAGAAACAAACACTAGAGTAGTATAAATTATTGTTAATTTTAAATTATGAAACCTAAATATTATACCAAATATGTTTTAATTGCGTTATACATGACATTGGCTCCAAATGGTGGAAGGTCTTGCAGATATTAAGTACAGATTCACTTGTGCGTCAAACCACATATGGCTGCATAGTGACGAAACAACGGTGAACATAGATCTCTTTAGATGTGTGTATCTTATGAAGTTTCCTAGCAATAGGACCAGAGAGGACAGGACAGAAAGGAGAAACAGAACATTTCATGTTACACAAATTATGGATGATGTATTTGAAAAATCAGCTTGAATTCAATCGAAGAGCACCAAGCATCCCCGGAAAACTTGTTTGTCATCTCACACACGTTAACGTACCATTCATTAATTGTTTCGCCAACTTTATCGAACATTGGTCCATACACTGTGTCAGCATCCACTCATTTTATTTATTTAAGACAAATTTTTATATAATCTTCCAATCTATTCTTAAGTCTTTCAAAACGCCTATCCCTTTCGGATACTCCAACCAAATTTTGTACAATTTCTTCCACATGTGACGTTCACTTAATTCTGGAGTTTTCGCAAACAAACATGTTCCCACGGAACAGATTGACCTACAACAATAAGGAACGGTGTTTTCTATGCGATCCGTGCCGAGTTGTAATGACCAGGACAGTTAGCTGAGAGTCTACAGTTGGAGTAATGAGACAGTTGTGGAATATTCGCCCAGACGGCAAGTACGTAAGCAGAGGACATTATTCGGATCCCTTACCAGGAAACGACTAGAGAATACATAGAAGTATTAAATGTGCTGCAGTTACAGTGATCTTTAGAGAGTGTGTAGTTGTTTGCAGTTATGAGTTGAGTTATGTGTACAAGTGGCCATTAAATCCAATCACCAATCCAGACCCTGTCCATATCCAATCTAACACACGACAATATTGTTTCTTTCTGGTTAGCTTATGTCTACTGGGACTTCAAGCACAGCCCGAGATAGCAACAAAACATTACAACGCAGAGAGAGTGAATTCCGATTAATGGGATCACAGGTTAATTGGGACAGCCCCTTATATGGAGAAATCCCTGGAGAACAAAAAAGAAATCGAGCGTATAACCAGAATTTGCTTCGTTTATTTGGGACACTGTACCGTTTAATTGGGCCAGTAGCTGCCACATAGTGCATTTATGTTTACTGCGTCTTCAGTGAGTCTCTGACTCAGTCAGCATAAATATACACCTAGCTAGAGTATTTTTAATTCGCATATTCTGTAGGAATATACAATTTTAAATGCAAAAAAAAACCGCTGCACACGACACAGTAGAGTCGCACGCACAGTCACTGCAAGTCTGTGAGCAACTGTAGATAAGGCCGCGCCATAGCCCAAGCGGTTAGTCACTGGCTTCCCACCGCGGCGGCCCGGGTTCGAGCCCGGGTCTGCTCAAGTGGGATTTCTGATGGACAAAGTAGCGCTGGGGCAGGTTTTCTCCGAATACTTCGGTTTCCTATGTCAATCTTCATTCCACCAAATTCTCCATCATCATAATCACCCGGAGCAGGTAAAATAGGCCAATCANGCCTTACCTGAAAAAATTAGAAACAAACCGCCTAACACCATTCATCGGCAACTGGAGGAGATACCTGGAGTGCCGAAATTTACAATTTTACGCTTTTTACGTCAACGAGAGGAACAGCGAGATGAATGGACATTACTCCACGGACAACAGAGAACTTCCTGAACGCGGAAGCGTGAAGGTAAGGATCCAGATATTCAAGTGGCCCTAAATCAGTAGTTCTCTATCGCAACAGGGCGAGGTTGGTCCAATGTTGAAAATCAAGTCAGAGGAATTAGCTAAGGGCGTGGGTCATAATAATTTAAAAGCAACATATGGTTCATGGTCTCGATAGAAATGCAGGTTTGGGATAAAATTCAAGAAGGCACAAAGTGATAAGGGCCGTGCTGATTCTGTAAGTGTTGAACAATGGAAATTCACAAAGCTGCCAAAATTGTTTCTGAAAATTTGCGCAGATTGTATCTACTGTCCCGATGAAACGGGTTTATTTTATCGTACCACGCCGGACAATTCCCTAAGGTACAGACATGCAACTCTACCAGGTTCGAAGAAAGCAATGGATTACGCAATTCTTTTGTGCTGTTCAAACATGTCAGGAACTGATAAACTGAAGCTGTTGGTTAATGGGGAAAATATTAAGCCTTGGTGCTTCGAGGGGGTTAGTATGGGCAGTTTACCAGTTCTGTACTACTAAAAATGCGTGGATGACATATGAAAATTTAAAGAGATGAATAATGACAATTATAAATTACAATTATAAAAGACAAGTCCGTCCAATGTGACTATTTCAGTTTTCTCACTTGATGATTCACTAGCCTTACATGTTTCGATCCATTTGGATCATCTTCAGAGGCACCAAACACTTTTTAGAAACCACTATCACAACAGTTGTCATATCAAATATACATGTAATGTCCAAGTACACAATGTTCCATCTATCACTCACAGCAGCCTTTCTGGTTATAGAAATATTTAAAGTTGTTTTAAAGTTTTAAGAACTTTGTTAAAAATTAAAATACATAAACCTTACGGTCCGTGTCAATAACCCCTGTCGTCTCTCTTCAAGGTGGCCGATGTTGTGCCTCCTATGTAACTTGAGTAGGGAGATTCTTAATATTGTCCGTTATGATTTCTTGGCCCGCTGTGCTGTGTATACAAATCAAATTCAGATGATTAATGGGTTGGGACGTGGAATTACAACTGAAATCGTGGAAAATTTCACTGGTTCTTGACAACTGTGCAGCACAACCTCATTTAAATCATTTGAAAAATAACAAAGTGGAATTTATGTCTCCCAACATCACATGCCTGGTACAGCCAATGAACATGGGAATAAACAAAATTTGAAGATCTCATATCGCGAAAAGTTGGTAAACTGCATCCTCGAAGCAATAAAATTTGCTGACATCATTTTCAACAGTTAAGGAAGGTAGTGAAGGATTAACATTTTACAAGCATTACAGTGAACTGTCTGTAGTCGAAGAAGAACAAGTACCAAAACCATTAAGAATTGCTTTACTCGATGTGGTTTTAACATTCAAATTTGGATAAACCGAATAAGGCTGATAGTAAAAATTACGTCATATTGGAATGCACCACGTCGAAAATTACGGAGTTGAAGACAATAGTCTTCAGTGTTATAATGAAAATGAAGATTGTGAGGAAGCAATTGTTGACTAAACCGCGGCGAAACGTCAGGAGACAACAGATCAGAGAAGCGGCAACCGAGCATAAACAAGTGACTAACCAGGACGCGAGGAAATGTATTGCTCTACTAAGACTTGATTTCATGCAGGAAGTTCATGGAGACAATGAAGGCAGACGCATATGTGAACTAGAAACCTGCGCTGATTTTATTCAGTTGCAGTCAATCAAGAGAACGCGGCAGGATACATTCGATCAGTGTCTGCAACGTCACTATCTGTTAAGAAGCAGACGCACCTTCAATACGTAAATGAATCAAATTTCTTTTGGGGACAAATATTTTTCTGTGTTTCAGCTCATATGAAGTCAGTATTTTTTTGGCTCAGTAAACGGAAAGCTTATCTTTTTCTTATGTACGTACAACTTTTTCACCATTTAAGTGCAAATTCTTATGTTTTCGGCAGCTGCTTCACTGGGGCAAAGTTCTCTAGACCCGATGTGTCCCAATTAGCCGGAATCCACTGTATACTCGTATAAACTTATTGTTATATAGTTGTGTTCTGTACAATTTTCCGTTGCGATATGACAAATAAATAAGAGCTTTGAAAGTATACCCAACATTTTTCTGGTATCTAAGGGAACCCAGTTATGGATTTGTTACTTCCGATAAGGATTATCACCCAGAGCTGCCCTGGGGTTGCTAGATGGTTACAGCTGTGTGATTTTGAGTATATGATAAAAATACTGAACAGACTTCCGTAGGTGATAAGAATGAATCGAGCGTTTTTGTTTCCAAAGCTAAAAGTCAATGTTCTAAGCTAATTAAATAGTTCAGTATAATTGACGGTTACATAGTTACATTTTAATATTTTGATAAATAAAATGTTTTAAAGAATTGGATGTGGTTAATATATTTTTAGCCTATCGCAGTGGCGGCGCGGTCTAAGGCGCATGAACTTTCTTCTCCTACTCGAACATTTGGGTTGTTATTTCGAATACCATTCGAGACATGGTTGTCTGTTTGTGTTGTGTGTAGGTAGCGGCCTTGCGACGGGCTGATCCCCCGTCCAAGGAGTCCTACCGACTGTGTGTAAGAGTAAGAAACTGAAGAAGCAGCTAAGGTCCAAAGGGCTGTAGAGCCACAGAAGGAGAGAGAGAAAAAAGAAACAATGTATTTTTAATTTGAAGAGCAGAAATTTACAAAATTTT
>NW_019731600.1:1073189-1117282 GCF_002891405.2 Cryptotermes secundus
ATTATTATTTTATTTTTATTGCTTTACAGTACTTTGTTGGGCCCTGGCCGCTTTTCCGGTTTCATAATCCTATACACAGTTGATGGGACTCCTTGGACGGAGGATCAGCCCGTCGCAAGACCTCTGCTTAAACACAGAACAACGCAAACAGAGAAAAAACCTACAGACATCCATGCTCTGGGTGGGATATGAACCCACTACCTCAGTGTTTGAGCGAGCGAAGACAGTTCATGCGTTAGACCTCGCGGCCACTGTGATTGCCACATTTTCAAAAAAGAAGCCCTTATTCATTTTATAATTCATTATTGCCTCATTATTCTCCAAAACCTTAACGATCAAAACATATATCCAATGTAAAACAACTATGCAGGTTCATTTGTATGACTGTGAAACGTCGCGTCGTTATTTCAGTGAACGGATATAAATTACGCAACGAGAAACCTTCTGACGTATACAGGCCCCATACTATTGTCGCAACAGTGATATCTAAGGGGCTTAGGTTCGACGTGTTATTCGGATGGGGAGAGCATAAAGGATATAGAATTTTGATCTTCAAGGACACAAAATAACAAGACAAGAAATATTACACAGATAAAATTCTATAAAAATATGGTGGTATCTCTACTTACATATGGATACGAAACTTGGACTATAATAAAAAAAACACAGAGCCTAAATTTTTGCCGAGTGTATCAGGCCACACAAGAAAGGATCAAATAAGAAATACAAAGAACTATGAAGAACTGAATACTTCAAGCAGATTCTAAAGAGTTCTGACGATGGTGTATAACAGTCGGAATTACTGGGTTCTGCCCACTGTCCGGTATTTTCTAGTTTTGTAGAATACCGACTGATGAACAAAGTAACAAAATCCAGTAATTCGAAATGAATACTTTAAGTTTAATAATAAAATTTTAAAATATAGTTCGCAGTGGAAGCATTACGTTCTACGAAAGGAAGATAGACGAACTTCAAAGAAAATTTTAACATACAAACCAACAAGACGAGGAAACATGGGGCGCCTACAGTTAAGACGGAGGGACCAACGAAATTTTCAAGGACGAAACGCCCAAAACAGGGCCAAATACATCGAGATGATGATGATGATGATGATGATGGTGGTGGTGGTGATAATGAACCTCTTGAAATAGTTACTGGAAAACGGAGATTGATATAATCAGAGGACGCGGATAGAGCTGGCTTAGGATCATGTCTAGTAGCAGGTTTTGAGTTACGGTACCGAAGGAATATTGTCGTTGGTGTATTTTTCTCCCTTTTACGGTACGGGCAGTAATGTCTTTTCAGGCTTCTCACATTCATTCCATCTTTTTCCAAGGTCTTCCTCGGTCACCTCGTCATTTTCTCTTATGCTGTAGAATTCGTTTGGGTGTTCTTTCGTCAATTTTTTCCCAAATGATTTATCGAGTTTCATGTGCGTTCATCTTTTCTGTTATTTTCTTATTTTACTTTCAGTTCTTTATAATTCTTCATTCTTAATAAGAACTACTTTAGTGCAGCCTTTAACTATTCTAAAATATCTTACCTCTACGTTCTGAGCTTACATAAATAAGTAAACACTCACGTATGAAGAAGTTGAAGTTTATTACAAGAAAACCGCTAAACTTGGAGTTGAGGGGGTTTACATCGATTTAAGGGGTAAAGAAGGAATATGTCTCCATATTGAAAGATTGTTTGTTTGATATAGTTACTTCTCAGTTTGAATAATTCTGTTGTCTACCGATTTTATAAAATGAGGATAATTTCTTACTGGTTAACTTATTCTAACGGAGTTTAATTACATATATGTGAGATTCACAGTTTAATCTATTGTACTGAAGCTCCAATGAAAAACTGCGTTGCTGTCCTTTCTTCCTTGATCACTTGTATTTGGTTATATTATCTGGTCAGGAGACGGTGTGGTTTACGTCATAAAGTCCGCTATCAGCATTCGCCCTCCTTCACCACGGCGTGGTCTGAAATGGAACGTTGAAGACACGCATCAGGAAAACATTAAGGCTGACAGAAGTTTCACACTCATCTTAAGCAAAGGAGCCAACGCATTGCATTTCTCACTGGTTCATTTTCTGGAGATACAAACTTACAGTTGGTAAGTCAAAAAGTGACAGAAAGCTTACGCCTATCTCAACATATAAAGACAGGCTTTTCCCTTCTCTTTTGTCACATAATGTAACGTGTAGACCCGTTACTGAGCAACGATTTCGAAACAAACAACGAAACAACATCCGCTGTTAGGCAACACATTTTAATGAGCAAGTATATGCGGCCGTTACTGACTAACGCCTTCGCTAACGAAAATGTTTCCACGAAAACGACTGCAGTACAATAATGAAAGGTGTTTTATACGTGGTCCGTGTCGATATGTTACAAGGAGGATAACAGGAATTGGATTTATTCTTCTTATTGGATTTATTGACCACTTACAGGTCGTGACTACCGGTAACTATAACAGTATAGCTAATTTTCACATTTTATAGTTCACTACAGCACAGCTAACTCTTTTCGGTCAGCTGTCACTAGTCGTTTCCTAATAATTGCTTCTAACAATGGAGATACTTCAGCTTCCGCGCTCACTTCGTTATTGTTCTGCGAATATCCCACAACTCTACTAACTGCACCACGTCTTCTCTTCACATACTCCCTTAAAACTCTCTAATTTCTTGTTAAAGCCAAAGTCAAAGTCACATTGCGACTGACGGTCGGTCAGTCAGTCATTAAGTCTTGGTGTCCAGTCCCATTTGGGGTTCATGACCAGATATTTATTACTGTGTGACAGTTACGGTTTTTTTCTGTGGGGCGCCTTTTCTGACGAGAGGACGGGTCTCGCTTTTGTATATGCTGCAGGCCCTTGCCAGCGTAGTATTTCTCGGGTCCTAGTCCCTTGGGACTCGCGACCATATTTACTGTCTCAGATTTTAAACTTCCCTTTTCGTCTATGGCCAAGAATCAAAGTCACATTGCGACTGACGGTCAGTCATGAGCCCCATTTGAGGCTCGGAACAAAGACTTACTGACTGACTGACCGTCAGTCGCAATGTGACTTTGACTTTGACAAGAATTCAGAGTTTTAAGGGAGTATGTGAAGCGAAGACTTGGCGCAGTTAGTATAGTTGTGGGATACTCGCAGAACAGTAACGAAGTGAGCGCGGAAGCTGAAGTATCTCTATTGTTAGAAGCAATTATCAGGAAACGACTAGTGACAGCTGACCGAAAAGCGTTATCTGTGCTGTAGTGAACTATAAAATGTGAAAATTAACGATACTGTTATAGTTACCGGCAGTTACGACCTGTAAGTGGTCAATAAATTCAATCCCCAATCCATACCCTTGTATGGATGAAATACATACTCTCACTCATACATGTGGCAACATAAATGACTTCATTAGCCCTGTTACCAGCCTAGTGCTGGTCAGGAATGAAGTCCTAAACTTGAAGACTGAGGATATGACAATGTCTTGCGAGCTCAGGGCTGTCGCACGCCTCAGGGGGCAATGGAAGATGAGTAGGGAGCTATGACAGAGCATCGATTGGAAGAGAAGTAGAAAGAAACTCGAAGAAAATCCTACTGCAATGACAGTTTGTCCACCATGAATCTCACATGAAGTCACCCAGGATTGAATCCAAGCCTTAGCAGCGAGAAAGAGGAGGATAATTGAGGAGCTACTCGAATGGAAAAGTAGCGGCTCCAGTCTAGAAAACCGAAATTAACAGCCATGGGGATTCGTTGTGCTGACCACGCGACGTCCTCTACCCGCTAAAGTTTGCACTTACTTCGCCGACAAACGGTGGTCGCTCGGTCAATAGTTCGCTTGCGGACTACAGGCCACGGAGTTTGTTTTGTTGTTTAGTAGCATTGTTTAGGGTTCGATGCAAGCCATTCGACTGCAGTGATCCCACCGCAGGGAGGGTCTGGATGGGACGGCGCTGTGTGTATAGAGTCTCAGCCTTTCTTTTGGAGAACTGTGTCCAATTGTTGTATGCTAGTAACTTATGAAACAATAGAACAAACTTCATAGTTTCGTAGTTGGTTGAGGCACTATGCTACAAACCGGAAGGTCGCTGGATCAATTCCCGAGGGGGTGGATATTTTCAATTGACATAATCCTTCCAGCCTCATTATGGCCCTGGGGTCGACTCAGCCTCTAACAGAAGTGTTCCAGGAATATTCTTGGAATATTCTTGGGGGTAAAGGGCGGCCGGCGCGTAAGGCTGAAAACCTTGCCGCCATCTATGAACCGATTGTCTAGAAAATGTGGGAACCTGAACATCTCACAACCCTATGGGCCTCCACGGTCTGTTACAGGGATAGCTTTACTTTACTTACTTTACGCATTTTCAAGATGGCGTGTGAATATAGACGGGTTTGGATTGACGGCTCAGATTTATTGGACTCCTTGATACAGCACGTGCCTACACTGCACAGTTCACCGTTACACACACTCTAGTTTCCATAGTCACGTCTTCATTGTCGTTGTTTGGTATCGGCTTCCAATGGCGGACGCTCCCTTCCTCTTGGTTCCCGAATTGTCCCCGGCCTTAGCTACCAGCTTCTAACAGTAACAGCTCGCACCATCTGAACCCCAGCGGTTCCTTAACTACTCACTGCAACTCAAATCAAAGTCGAAGTCACATTGCGACTGACGGTCAGTCAGTCAGTCAGTCAGCAAGTCTTAGTATCGAGCCCGTCTGGGGCAGATGACAAGATAATTATTTCTGTTTGACAGTTACGGTCTTGTTTTTGTGGGACGCCCTCTCTGACGAGAGGACTGGTCTATCATTTGTACATGACGCTGTTCTTTGCCAGCGTGGTCTTTCTCGGATCTGAGTCCCTTGGAACTAGCGACCATATTTTACTGTCTCAGATTTGAGGCTTCCCTTTTCATCGGCTCCTACGACTCGCACGGTCATGATGGAGGTATTCGACCCCGCCTCCACATAGGTTTCACTGTAACTGCGTGCTGATCCTGGTTATAACGTCTCGGCACGGACCGCTTGGAAAACGTTCAGTACAACATTGCTGTGTTCCTTTGTTGCCTTGGATACATGCTTGTTTGCGGAGCCATTATTTAGCAATGGCTGTTGTATAGTTGCTAGGTAACGGCTCCGCCAACAGACACGAACGTGAAAATTCCACGACAAAAAATGCACTGCAACAGAGAAGCGGTGTTTTCTATGCGGTCCGTGCCGATATGTTATAAGCATGAGCTGTTGGCTGGAGTCCCCGTAGTGACCCTGCGAATCGTAGGAGGTGACGAAAAGGGAAGTCTAAAATCTGAGACAGTAAAATATGATCGCAAGTCACAAGGTACTCGGACCCGAGAAAGACCACGCTGGCAAAGAACAGCGTCATGTACAAAAGACAGACTAGTCCTCTCGTCAGAGAGGGCGCCCCACAGAAAACAAGACCGTAACTGTCAAACAGTAATAAATATCTGGTCATGAACCCCAGATGGGACTCGACACCAAGACTTACTGACTGAGTGACCGACCGTCAGTCGCAATGTGACTTTGACTTTAGAGTCCCCGTAGGCGAACCCCGGCACAGGAAATATGTGTGACAATATCAATAAGCCTATTACAATGGGCTTTACCTTCTCTCTCGTGTGATTACGTATTTAGAAATAAGTGTTACTCACATCTGATAGACATGCAGTTGGCGAGTTCAAATTTGCATCGGTTTGGGAAACTCTTCATGACTCCAGTTTCGTCCACTGCACAGACGGGCTTGTACTGCTCTTCACACACGAATTCACATTGCCACCACAGGGACCGATTTGGCAAAGGAGTCTGTACCGCAGATTTCACAGTCAGCAAACCTTGAAATCAGAAAGTAATGTAGAATTAGACGAACCCATTGATGCTACTGTGTTTACTCAACGTCGCTTTTTATTTCTCGATACTAGCGTCTTCCTTGCTGACCAACCTCTAGACATAACTATCAAAATCAGTGTTATATACTGATAACTTAATGTTTTATAAGAATGCCGAATTTTAATTAATGTAATTACATAATACCCCTACGTGTCCTTCCTGGTTTATTTGTCCATATGATTATGTGAGGTTAAACATCAAAACAACAACAAAATATGGGGTTTCCAATCAATCAATATTTATCAGACTGAATTTTATTTCTTACCGCTACATGTTTCGGTCCTCATGCGACCATCGTCAGACAGTGTTACATAACACGACTTAGGTTAATTGAACTCTCAATATGGATCCATAGTGTGGTGCAACGCGTCTGTATTATAGAAGTTATGCCTTATGTTATAATATGATAATTACAATATATTTTTTTCCCCCTTGGCACTACAGCCCCAGTGGGCCTAGGCCTACCTCCATGAAACTCTCAGTTTCACTTCGGTTTACTAGATCTTAGACATTCGGTAGGACTCCTTGGGCGAGTGATCAGCTCGTCGCAAGGCCTCTACCTGTACACAAACACAGAAAAACGCACACAAACATCCATGCCCTGAGTGGGATTCGAACCCACGATCCCGGCTTCCGAGCGAGCGAAGACAGTGCATGCCTTAGACCGCTCGGCTACCGTGACCGGCAATTACAATATTACCATTATCAAAATATTAGAAGTTTACAAGGAATTTGTATTTAAATATATTAGCAGATATCGAAGGTGATTAATATGACCGAAAGATACTGTATATTAACAACAGAGAATTACAAATAAAAATTAAACTTTACACAAGTAAAATAAATGAACAATATTAAAAATTAGGGAATATATGGTTAAAATGTGAATCCGCGTTGTTTAAGCCTCTCATAATGTGGAAGTTATTTCGCCCGGAGTTGTGCTGTATAAAAAATATTTATGGATGCTATTACCTTGGGGCTGTTACGGTATGTTAATATTACATGCAGTATATCATCTTGGGTGTAAGTCGTAATATATTGTTATCGCAAATATGTGTGTGTCTTCCTTCCGTATGGGCTTCGTATGCGTCGTTGTTTGGTGCAACGTGGGCTGCCTGATGATGGTCCCATGAGGGCAGAGACATGTAGCGGTAAGAAACAAAATTCAACGTTAGAAATATTATTTGATTGAAACCCAATTTTTGTTATGTTGACGGATAACCTTACTTAACCATACGTTTTTGACACACAACAGGACGCAAACTGCGAAAATTATTTTTATTTGATTGTTGGGGATTCGAAGTTCTTACAGCGGTGAGTCTGAAGAGCGTTAGCTTCTGAGACGTGATGCCTTGTATGTACCCTGGTGGACGTTTAGCGACGTTTCTGAAGAACGTATTGCTTACATTTTCAGGTGTGAAGAATAGGCCCAAGCAAGCAAGGGACAAATACTCCACTCAGATTACTTTCAGGTTACACGGTGTCACAGTCCAGAAGATATTACTCTTCCTATTTAAAGTGTCGGTGTTCAGATCGCTTGAACACAAACTCGAGTTCTCCTCATGGTCCCCTCGTTGACAACTGCTTGTCAGTGTTATCTCTGGTCGTCCTGTTCGTGATATAAATAGCACAAAAGCGTCTACTATCATACTGGGGCTGACGAAACAAGATCTTGCCAAGTTCTGCAGTCAATGACATTTATATTAACTAGCTTAATGTCGGTCAGTGGAATAAATTGCGACACATCACTGACTACGTGACAGGCGCCATTAAATCACTCAGGCTATGAGTTTTTTGCAAGACATGAGCGCTTCAAAGAGAGGTAGTGTTTTGTCAGTTCGATTATGTTTCATCATTCAGATAAGTTAATGGATTTTGAATAAATGTGGTGTGATAGTCCTGCACTGGACACTGCGTTCTCGTGTGACAGGCTGCTTCCATCTTCATCCTTATCGGTCCACTGTAACCTCTGCTTTACATGAACCTGAACTCGAGCGTCATCGAAATACTTACGATTCAGCGCAACAGAAAGGATTAGGCACCATATTGTATACATTGACAGACTCCATACAGCAGATAATTTTTGAGAGTTAATAGTCACTTCACTAATAAAAAAATTCACCGTATGATTTTCGTACCGTAAGGTGTATCACCTTGTTCATAAGATCACGCTACTAATCCTTGTTCTTATACGTACAGTTGCAGTGCACATTATATTCTCCCATTTCTTGAAACCCATTTTAGTATTATCCTCTTATCCAGACCTAGGTCTCACAAGCTGTTCCTTCTTTTCGGGATTTCCGACCGAAAATTTGCATATTTCATCTACCACCATTTGTGCTATATGCCCTGTTTATCTCATCCTACTTGATTTGGTCACCCTTGTAACATCCGGTTAAGATTAGCTTACTGTATATTACATGAGAGACTGTACAAGAAGGAAAGTTGATGCCGATATTGTGAGGCTTGATAAATATAACGGCATTAATGCGTCGATCCTAATTTCTAAAAAATAAAACAAAGATAGAAAAGAGGAAGAAGCTACATTTTCCTGAAACATTTTGCCGGTAATGTCATTCTCAGTTTTAGCCTCAAGACTGAAATATATATTGCACCGGCAGATATGCAGTTTTTGACAAATTTGCCGCTAGGCATCAGTTGTTTGCCAATAAATCATGAACTGCAATTTTATGTAGCACTACCTGTATAAAGGCCGCGCCATAGCTCAAGCGGTTAGTCGCTGGCTTCCCATCGCGGCGGCCCGGGTTCGATCCCGGGTCTGGTCAAGTGGGATTTGTGGTGGACAAAGTGGCGATGGGGCAGGTTTTCTCCGAGTACTTCGGTTTCCCCTGCCGATCTTCTTTCCACCAATTGCTCCACAATCACCCTCACCTGTCATCTGGGGCTGGTACAATAGGCCAGAAGTGGCCGCAGTACAAGGGACTTAGTCCCACCCCACTAGCAATAAAAAAAACTACCTGCTTTAAACAAAAATCTGTAGAAAACTGCACATGTCAGATCCTCTCGAATTCAAGTATATACAAATTATATTTTATTAGCCTGCTCTACATTTCACACCTACAGTGATTAATATAGAAATACCGAAATGAAGAGAAAGCGTAGCAAAAGCAGAAGTGATGCGCCGGTCTACTCAGAAGAAGTGCCAATGTTAGTCAATGACTTTCGGCTGCTAGCTCTAAAATAAAATCCCAGACTCCTTTACTGGTTTCACTTAACCCATACACCGCCTCTGATGTAACTGGACGTCACGCTTACATAAAGGAAACAAAAGTATCCTAGTGACCGAGTACTTACATATCAGGAGTAGCGTTGTTGTTAGTTTCATGATGTTGATTTCACTTTCTGGAACTTTCTCTTTTCTCAAGACGTCTAGGGAGACTGTCACTTTCCGGAAGTCTGAGGCCTGTGTGTGCCTGTGATATGTGAGGTCCTTGCCGCCAAGATATATGTGCACCACTCACACACTCATTCACGACAGCTCCACTATCTCCCTCTCGGGCTCATAAATCACAGACTGGTAAAACTTCAGAAATTTTCCAATATATATAACATAATATTAATTATGGCGATGATTCACTATAGTGATGTATACAAATAACGTGACCTAGTTAATTGCGTAATACTAATGTTGTAGTAGAACCAGAAGGTTCAGCATCTCTGACACAAAACGCCAGAAATAGACCCAATCCTGAGTCAGCTTCTTGCACCCCTCATATTTATAGCCTGCCTTCCAGAGATCCCTCCTAATGTTAGTCCCATCCCTTGGGATTCTAACATAATTCGCCCCTCCTCAAACCGTTTCAACAACCAAATGTTTTATGCATCACTAGTAGCCCCAGTCCTAGCCGTAGCTTCGAAACATTACCACTCTATAGCTCTACAGCCCTTGTGGACCTTGGCCATTCTTTCAGTCTCTTAATCTCCTTGGACGGGGGATCAGCCCATCGCAAGAACTCTACCTACACACAGAACAACAGAAAGAGATAAAAAAGGTAAACAGACATCCATGCCTTGAGTGGGATTCGAACCCATTACCCCAGCGTTCGGGCGAGCGAAGGCACTTTATACCTTAGACGCCTTAGACCAAGCGGCCAATGTGTTTGGCATCAGTTGACCTATACATAAGAGAAACTGCAGGAGAAGGAACTTGTCCCGGTAAGGCACTTTATACCTTAGACCAAGCGGTCAATGTGTTTGGCATCAGTTGACCTATACATAAGAGAAATTGCAGGAGAAGGAACTTGTCCCAGTTATACACCTAACCTAATACTTTCTTGAGTGCATTGTTTTCAGACACATGTAATGTATATTCTTTGCTGAGAGTAAAAGACCATATTTTATACCTACATAAACAATGAGATTTTTTTTTCTGCTGTCTTCACTTTTTCGGAAATTAGGAGGGAAGACAATGGATTTCAAATGAATACCATAAGTATTTCGAGAATTTTAATTTTGCCACTTCTTCGAAGGATGTTCAGTTTGAACTTTATGTAAAGTATAAATCATATTAGACGTAATATGGACCCAAAATGAATCATTTCTTACGACTATTTTGAGTAGGTCACTCCAGTAGCATGCTTCTACAAAACAAATTGAGTGAGATGAACATATGGGTAAATACCTGCCAATTAAGGGTTCATTTCCAAAATTTCCGTAAAATCGAATCCAAATTCTAATCAGAAGTTTACACTTTATATCATATTACAAATTTTAATCGTTGGTAAGAAGAGGCGTATGACGGTTCTGTTCTTTCTATCATTACTACTACTACTACTACTACTACTACTACTACTCATTACTATGTTCAGTCGCACAAGTTTCTTCTTATGCACGCCTGAATAATTCATGCCGTTGCGGGTTAAGCTTGCGCAGCATTTGTCATCTAACCTTATACAAAATTTCATGTTTGTCTCTCTCCAGTGATTTCTTAGCAGTCATCATCAAAACAGAGGCTAAATGTAGGGTAGAGGTCTCAATCTATCAAATTTCGTGATGTGCCTCATTTCATGACACGAC
Source organism: Cryptotermes secundus (assembly GCF_002891405.2). NCBI lineage: Eukaryota > Metazoa > Arthropoda > Insecta > Blattodea > Kalotermitidae > Cryptotermes > Cryptotermes secundus. The sequence goes on from NW_019731600.1 coordinate 1,084,116, forward strand.
ATTCTAAATTCGCCACAAAATTAGAAAGACTTATACGTTTCAGTTAGTCTAAACAGTACACCATAGAAAGAGCCATTTATGGAGTACTCATAAACCAATATAAGATTTGGGGTTCTCATGGCGATGACTATGTAGATTACTGTCTTCTAGGGTATGAAGCCGTGCGGTCTGGTAGATGTTTACTGACGAACCTTCAAAACATCTGTATATAGATTATCGTATTAATTCCTGTCAAAGCCAACAATTCACCAAATGACTCACTTACATATTATTACGTACAATTGAGTTTTATTGGTCTAGAATTCAATGTCGAGAAATGCTTCGACTCATACAGCTGTCCTCAGGAGATAAAACCAACAAGTTTTATTACCATTGAATTACGAATTATATATGGATCCATATATTACTCTTGCCCGGTGTGTTGTGTTTGACAGCAATTAATACGATAATTTGCATATGGTATGGCACACAGCAGGATGCATTACTTAAAGACTTCAAAACATGGGTAAACATCTCCCAGACTTCATGACGTCACTTCCCAAAAGACAGGAATTTTCGTGTCAAAGCTAGCTGTGGAATACTTATCTAATTTCGTGGTAAATTTAGGGTGTATTGTCATATAATTGTGTAGCTTCACCCCGAATTTCGGGCCCATCATTTTGTTGTTTTGTTTAAATTAGTAGAAGTTCCTAACGAATGTTGCTTTGTTTTTCACACAGAAAACTTTAGTCCCATACTTTTACTGTTGCTCAGGCCTCAGATGTTCGCGTGGTAGCCATGTTAGTATCACTGATACGAAAAAAACATTAAAGGGGTACAGACACTGGGATGTACATAACGAAACCATAAGAGTAGTCTAAGGATGGGCTCTTGTGATGGCGTAAAGAACACTCGGATTCCTCAGTAGCTGAGGTTCAGTGTGAAGTAATTGATTTGTTCCTTGGTTATTTAACGGTCTTTTCAAATACAGACGCCTGGAATGGTGGGCTAATTAGGAATTGTGAAATCGAAAGGATAGGGAAAGATGCAGTCGTGGCTTACTTTTTCTTTTCCTTGGCACTACAGCCCCAGTGGGCCTAGGTCTACCTCCATGAACATCTCCGTTCACTTCAGTTTTTCTAGATCTTACACGTTCGGTAGGACTCCTTGGGCGGGTGATCAGCTCGTCGCAAGGCCTCTACCTGTACATAAACACAGAAAAACGCACAAAAACATCCATGCCCTGAGTGGGATTCGAACGCACGATCTCGGCTTCCGAGCGAGCGAAGACAAGTCGTGGCTTACTATAACATACTATTCCAAAAGTTTCCCGGAGGGCTGAGGAAAACCACACTAAACTTGGAGATGACAAAGTAGTAGGGTCTTGTGTGTTGAAACGCCATGTAATTCAGAGAGAACCCGATGTTTCAGAGGAATATATCGCGTCCATCTTCAAGATCAAAGGTTAAGTCATGCAAGGAACGAGCAGAAGCATTTGGTAAGGTGAAGGGTCTCCAGTCCGCGCTTTTCGAAACTGCAGAACTTCTAATATGAAGCAGGAACGCGATGTTCAGTCGGTATAAAGTTTAATCGATAGAATAGTTGTTGCAGAGACTGTACGTACTGTCGTTCCATATTACATCCTGTGTGGTTTGAAGCTTTTCGGAAAGACCAAGGCCGGAAAACCACAGCTCGTTATGAAGCAGGATCCTCAACCCACGTCAAGAGGAAAGAAAACGCGCCACCCTTGCAACACCCCTCTTCCGTTTGAACAGAATTACCCATGCAAAACAAGCACAATCTTAGTTTTGTGTGTCCAAGCTGCAGGTTTTCAAATGTCAGACTGGAACTTAAAAAAATCTGAACCGAATTGTAGCAAATATTCCATGACTTTATTTTTCTTTTGTTTTTTTCATGAGCTTAATTATGATCTCTTATTGTCATTCCACTGTTTATGTTATTTTTTAACAATAGGTCAATCGCCCATACTACGAACTATTTGCCAAATTCTTTTCTCAGTTTCTTGACCATTTTACAGACGGTAGGACGCCTTGGACGGGTGATCAGCTCTAGGCCTCTACCTAAACACAGAATAAGCACACACACACACACCAAATATCCATGCCTTGTATGGGATTCGAACTCACGATCCTAGCGTCCGAGTTAGCGAAGACAGTACATGCCTTAGACCGCTTGGCTACCGTGACCGACGTTCATCAAATTTACAAGGAATAATTTTGTACAGGATGCATCAAAACAATCCTAACGAAACCTGTAGACAGAATGTTTATATAACTGTCATGAAAGCGATAACAGGCCTAATATAAGTTGCACTTCGATTATTTTGGTTTATTTTTTTTTGGTGGTGGTGGGGGGGAGGTTCCTCTGTTCTGGGAACCCTACTGCTTACCAGAACAAGAATCTAAAAGAAATATGAGAATGAGGAAGAAAGCGGAGAGCAGAAGGATGAGGGGGAAGAAGAGAGTAAATACTCGTAGAAGGAGAAATTAAAAATGTATACACATTGCACTTATACCGTAATTTTCTCTTCATAAGTGACCCAGTTCTCAACATATTCAAAATGTATTACATTTTATATTCTCAGAGGTGAATATTAAGATAATTTAAAGTCGAACACAATGTTTTAAAAACAGCAAATTCTTTTCATCGCTGTGAAGGACTGGCGATGGGCGGCGACGCTGAAGACGTCGGAGCTGACGTAGAAGTCGACACACAAGAGCCGTAATATTTCAGACTGACATCTGAAAGAAATAAAACAAAACTAATGTGCGTGACGGTAAGAACATTTGCTTTATAGTCTGTTCTACTTATAAATTCGCAATTTTCAACACTCACATAATTACTTTCAAAGTATACTATTATAAATATAAAGTCTATTGATTCTCCCCTTTGGCCGGGCCATAGCTCAGGCCGTTAGTGTCCGGCTTCCCATCGCTGCGGCCCGGCTTCGAGTCCAGGTCAGGTCATGTAGGATTTGTGGTGGACAAAGTGGCACTGGGGCAGATTTTCTCCGAAGATTTCGGTTTCCCCTGCCAATTCTCATTCGACCGATTGCTCCATATTCATCATCTACCATCCGGGGCTGGTGCAACAGGCCAGTTAGTAGCCGACGTACCAAGTGGACTCAGTCTCACCCCGCCCCAAGAAACTAAAAAAAAAAAAATTACCAATATTACCTTTATCTGGTAAGAGCCGGTAATNCAGAGATCATGACCATATAGCTCGATACATTTCGGATCTCGCTACTAAATGGAGGTGAGCAGTCAGCTTCACGCTGGTGTCGCTTAGATACCAGAGGAAGAATCTCTAGTCAATATGCAGGAGGCTGTGTGGGCTCCAGGACCCACATTTCTACCTCTGCCGGAAACAGAAACCTTATTGCCCAGCTCGAAGCTGGTTTCCATACTTTATTTATTTCTGGTTTATTTAACATGCTATCAGAAGCTCAGGCTACATGTCGCCGAACTGCAGGGTGATGTAGGATTTCAGGTTCTCAATGCAATGGTTAGAAAGAGTTCTGTCTTCCGGAACATAACGCCATGTAGACCGATGAAACTTAGCTTCGCTTGCTGCCCGCTCTTGCTGGTTTAGGGCTTGACTTACTCTTCAACTCGAAGATGGAGGCGACAATTTCCTCTGAAACGTCGGTTGACTGCCAACGGTCTACACCTCGTTATATCCAAGAAGATATAACTTTCTGTGGGATGATTATTGATTAATGAATTGGATGGACTACGGAAGGACTCGGTCATTACTGCTCATGACCTAGGACCTACTACCCCGCCTTTTGTTTTGAGGGACTGGGGAAAGCCATGAAAATCCTCGATCAGGATATTCGGTGCCCCGGTTGAGATTCAAACCCTTCAAGCCCTTCTTGATAAGCCGCCTGTTGCGCAGCTATTCAAGAATTTCCCAGCATTTTTTGGAACCCGAAGGTTCATTATCGTGTTCACAAGAGCCCTTCATTGGTCCCTATCCTGAGTCAGATCAATCCAATCCATGCTATCCCATCCTACCTCTCTAAGTTCCATCTTAATACTGTCCACCCGCCTATGTCTTGGTCTTCGTAGTGGTCTCTCTTTTTCTGGCTTTTCCACCACTATCCTATATGCATTCCTCTCCTCCCCTTTCGTGCTATATGCCCTGCCCATCTCATCCTCCTTGACTTGATCATTTTAATCATACTTGGAGAAGAGTACATGTTATGAAGCACCTCATTATGCAGTTTTCTCATGTCTCCTGTCACTTCGTCTCTCTTCGGTCCAAATATTCTCCTCAAAGCCCTGTTCTCAAACACCTTCATTCTATGTTCCTCCCTTAATGTCAGAGACTAAGTTTCACACCCATACAGAACCACAGGCAAAATACTGCCGTCATTGTTGTTAATACGGAATAGACCAATAGAATAAGTGACTAAGAACAAATCCCAATAGGGAACCTAGAAATTTTGATACCATCACCAAGCGCAGAACGTCTTTCGGATCCCTGTACAACGGGCACCTAACGTACCCAAGTTCATTTGGCATAGAGCCCCAATTCAAAATGTAACAAACTCCCGTGAAGTATTTCCGTAAATAAACTTTCGGCGGAGTGACGAGCTTCCCACCACGCCGCCTTCGACAAAATGATAATCTTTATGTGACTCTTTCTGTTATTAGGACAGGGTTATTTCTAGCAACAGCAGGTTACCTGTTCCACAGAAAATGGCGCACTTTATCGTTCCAGGATTCGTGTACGTGATTCCATCTGTACCGCAAACCGGATTGAACTCTTGCGTTGACGGGCAATCACACTCGACCGCTGTCGTTGTGGAAGCTGAAGGTGTCGTCAAGGGCGTTTCATTCCCATCGGGTCTTGGCCTTGGTGAAGCTGGTCTATCAAATATAAAGATGTCATCAGGGTCGTCTGCACCGGGAGGCAGAACCAAGTTTGGTCTGTTGTTGTCATTGTTTCCTAGTTGTGGTCGCCTGGCAAAAGAATTTTGTTGCGATGGATGTGAAAATCTGTCACCAGCCGCACCCAAAATCTGTCTCTGCCCCTGAGGTCGGAAATTGTTTGCATTGATGCCGGTTTGTGGCCCATGATTTGCAGGCCTGCTTTGATAAAATAAATCCGGATTCCAGAAGAGGTTTTCGTTGAATATCAAATTTGAAGCTCTGGACGGTCGCGATTCTGGCCTTGAAGAAACTACATCTGGTGAACTGCCCCAGACTGGATTGCTGTTCTGTGCTCCGGTGTACAAATAATGTTTGTATGCAGCTGTCTCGTCCAACTTTGACGCCAATACTGCTGGAAGACGAAACAGATTAATAATTAAGACGGTTTAAGTTTCGCATGAGCTTAAGCCAATAAAATGCCGGAATTGCGCTTCGAACACACCCAAAGCATAGATATTTATGTAACAATTAATTTCTGCTAGTCATCCTACTCATCGCTAGATGTACCTCCATTTAGAGGGATAATTTTCTTGCAGTTGAAGCATTGTTTCAATATCGTTGAAGGTGATTCCCAGACTGAGCGACCGCAAGGAATTCGAAAAAGAACTAATATGAACAAACTAGGTGGTTTCTTGGTTCTATAATCTGACACGACTTATGGATTCCTGTAGTGAAGGGTTTCTCACATTCCTATTTCTGACAAGCAGCATGTATCTTTGTGTGGGGGATCAGGATATCTTAAGTTTCTGACTTCACAGAACAGCACAGTAAGACGTGGAAAAATTGTTGTGACCCGAGATGGATTCAACAAGCATTTTCAGCGGTTGAATAGTCAAAGACCGAGTGGATGTTCTTATGAGCATATCATAGCACTGAAGCTAAAAATTTAGGATCTGTAATCCCCTGTTTAATTCCCGGTCTTGATAAAAATTTTAAGTATTGTTGCCAGCCAACTTTGGCACAAGTATCATGAGAAGGGGCACCAGTTCTTACTCTATCTCCCCTTCTCCCATTACTTCTCAAAAACATATATATAAAAGAGTGTAACCGAAAGATGCAGGCAAATTTTGGGCACGAGTTCCACATCCTCCACCAAAAGATCAATATCAAGATGTGTCCGCAAATATTTCATTTGTGAGTTATCCCTGAAAGGGCATTTTTTTAATAAGCGCTCAAAATATCCTCGTTGGTGACTGTGTGGTAGGTCCGCATGTTTTGCCATATCGACATACAAGCAATCACTACCGAGATTTCCTCTTACATGATCTGCCAGAGCTACAGGAAGAGGTGCCACTGACGGTCATGTGGTACATGCATGATGGTGCTCCGGCAGATTTTAGCCGTGCAGTGCGAGCTGTTCTCAGTAGAGGAGGACCCACTGCATGGCCTCCACGCTTGCCATATATAAATTATCTGGATTTTACATGTGTGGACATCTAAAAGTCCTTGCGTATGCAGCTGCTGTTGAGAACGAAGAGGCATTTCACCATCGCCTTGTGGATGCTTGCCAGACTATTCAGCACTACCCCGGCATCACGAAGTGACGTGTCGAGGAGTGCAATGAGTCTCATGGAGGACGTTTTGAGCACTTTTTGTAAATGTATGCTTTCAGCTATAATTCAGAAGTTAAAATTTTGCGGACATATGTTAATACTGTGACGCATATACCCTTTGCTAGGCTACGACTTGGTGAATAAGTCCGTTGCTAGGTAAAATTTACAAAAATGTGTGACAACAGTAGACGTCCATTGCTAGGCAATGGACGTGTTTCCTATGGAGTCCGCCCCGAGTGACTCTGCCTCCAGTTAGATCGGAATGGAGAGAGCCAATCAGAACTGAGTGAGTCCTAGGCAGTCATGGAAGAAGGGTTCGGCTGAAGATGTATTTTGAGTTATCTTAATTTATTGTGATTACAAGTACTTGTACAATTAGAAATCAATAAATCCAATTACCAATCCAAAACCCGACTATAGTCACTAATACACGTGACAATATGAACATTTTGAAAAAGAAATGAAAGTAGGTTTATGCGATCTCCATGCTGTCTCTTTGTCTGTATATTCCCCCTATCAACTTCTGAATGGTTGAACCAGCATTTATGAAACTTGATACCTATATCATGGCACCTAAGCCCATCTCAACGGTGCACTTTATAAATCACTCCCATCTGTCTGTGCATCTATAGTGTCCCCTCTCATTGCTGGGCAAGGGCTCACTCAATTTCCCATATCTTTGCTAAGTAACGGTTCGGTTAAAGAATGTTACGGCTGCAACTGATACATACCCAACAATAGTAGAATTCTGGACACTTTTTATGGGGTCCGTGTCGTATCAAGAAAAGTTGGTGATTATTTCTTCCCAGAACTTCTTGTTTCCTATTTTGGTAGCGGTACTCGTGCCCAAAGTTCCCCACGCCTCTCAGTTACAGCTTGTGTATGTATGAGGAAGCGTCAATAAATAGGTCACCGATATAAAATGTCAAACATGTGAAAAAAGAAATTAATTTCTCGACATATCCTCCACCAACATTGATAAGCTTGCCCCATCGCTTTACCAGTGAGTCGAAACCCGCAGCAATGAAGTTTTTTACTGTTGTCTCAGGCACTTTCTCACCTTATTGGGCATTTTCTGCTACTTTCGAACGTCCTTGAGAGAATTTCTCGACAAACTTGTGAGCCACTTTAAGTAAACAGGAAACATTTCTTTATGAATATCCTTTGCAGTGTGTCCTTTTGCTCACACACACAAAAAAAAAAGCAAAACAGAACGCTGCTTTTTGGTAGTATACGTCTCAAGCATGATCGCCATTTTGACTACTGAAACCAGCCTCTGAACATGTGCATGCTCGTCTGCTACCTAGACTAGCTGGAAGCTGGACTATGGTACACCCTAGTGACACATATAGAAAAACTATTACTTCCATTACAGCAGTTTTATTTCCATTTGTGACCTATTTACTGACTCTTCTTCGTATATGCGCAGGAACTCACCAACTACATATTTCGACCCTGAAGAAGGAAGCAGCATATACCTCTGAAACGTCGGTAAGATCGCCCACATCCACATAGTGCAACAACCCAAGAACAAAATTAACAACAAGCTACCAACTTGGAAGCCTAAAATCTGTAGTTATACAAGAAGTTTATGAGAATGGCGCTAGACGCCATCGGCATCCTTCAAGTCGGCACTCGGAGACGACCCCCTTGCAAGAAAAGAGCACGTATATCAACGGTGCTTCTATAATACCTGATGATGGCCGAAACACTGAAACAGGTTGTAAACCTTTAACGTATGATGTACATAGATTGTACTAACGGAACCAAATAATAAATTTGACACACACATAATATGGCGTGCACGCGATAGCGCGGTTGGTTGAGGCACTATGCTAAAAGTGGAAAGGTCGCGGGTTCGATTCCGGATAATATAATTGTTTTTCTTTGAATTGACCTAATCCTTCCAGCCGCACTCTGGCCCTAGGTTCACTCAGCCTCTAACAAAAATGAGTACCAGGAATTTTCCTGGGGTATAAATGGGTCCGGAGCGTAAATGTGCAATCTTACCGCCATCTATGAGCCGATCGTCTAGATGTGGGAACCTCGAAGTCCAACACCTGAAGGGCTTTCACGGCTTGTTACAGTGCGAGCTTTACATTTTTTTAACACGCACATGACGCGTGCGATAAAATATTGCCGTCTTGCTAGAAATTGACAACATCGTCACCAGATGGCATAGGCACCTTCATTACGAGTGCGCCTGAGGGCGCTGCGAACACGGCGGACACTTGTACTTACCGTCAAACTGTGATAGAAGACACATGTAGTATGGATGTTAGGAATGAGAAATTAATACATTTTAGTATGAAAGTCTGGTACAAAGAGACCAATTTGGAAAATGATATTACAATGGATTAAAAAAAAAACACATGATTTGGCGGTGTGGTCTAGGTTCATGTGACTGAGGATAGGTGGACTCCTATGAATACGTAATTAACCTCCGAATTTCATGGAAGACCGGAAATTTCTTTACTGGCTGAGTGACTGTTGGCTTCCTAAGAGAGCCCACTGCCCAATGCTCATGACCACTCATGTATCGGTGTATGTATGAAGCAACACAGCTAACCTTTGCACTGTCATTATCGATAAGGATGGTACTCGATACAGTGACTGGAAAATCATCCGCCCACACAGGGCTTTGAACTCCAGCAGTACTGCCAGAGGTTACGTTTCGGTGACCACAAAATTCAATCTTGTCTACAGGAGTGTGCTGTTTGAATCTGAGCCAGAAAGCCTGTTATCCTGACAGGACTAGTTTCGTGCTTTACCTCACTCCTTTTATTCAAGCACTGCATTGATGCTTTAAAATAGACAGCGCCCGCTTCCTAATATTTCCACTTAATCATTCTCAATTATATGACAATTATACATAATGTAACTACACAGTTAGGCAAGCTTCATTAAGTATGTTGGAAACAAGTGGCGTAAGAAATCTGCCAAGTGTTTCTGCAGTACATTAAGTACTGTTCAGCTAGCTATTGTGTATATGTTTATATTATTCTTAGTGGGGTGAGACTGATGTAAGTCCGCTTTGCATTGCGGCCACTATTAGCCTACTGTCCCAGATGATAGATGGTGGTGATTGTGGAGCAACTGGTGAAATGAAGTTTTGCAGGTGAAGCTGAAGTATTCGGAGAAAACCTGCCCCAGTGCCACTTTCTTCAACACAAATCCCACATTACCTGACCCGGGCTCGAACACGCACAGCCATGGTGAGAAAACGGAGACTAAACTCCTGAGCTATGGCGCGGTCCTAACTCTCATTCATAAATTATTTAATAAAACTGGAAGCGCAGTGAAATATTGATGCATGACGGGAGAACTATTGTACAGTATTGTCTTTGAATTTGGTATTTTCCGTGCACCCGTGAAATTAAATGATTAATTAAAGTGTTTGAACGAAGCTCATAATAAAGACCATAGAAATAAAGTTAAGCTGTGTATTTCCATTTCAGAATATTCCGAAACAAGGAGATGCTTTATCACTATTGCTTTTAAGTTTGTTTAGAATTCGTCATTGGAAGGCCCAAGCAAACTAGGAGCAGGAGGGATACGAATCGATCGGGACATGCTGATTCTTTGTATATGCCGATTATAATAATTTATTGGGTGAAATATAAAGAATGACTTCAGGTAGCACTCATAAAAGAAACCTACTTCCCTACTGCGCGGGCTTCGTTCTAAATTCTTGATTTAAAGGGAATGGGCCGTGACCTAATAGAGACACTCTCCGGGCATTTGTCTCGAGGGACTGAGGAATACCAGTTAGGACATCCGCATTCCAGGTGACACACGAATCGTGCACCTCCCGGATGCAAGTCCAGTGCTGCCCTATGTGCTTGGGAGTCTCTTAATATGACCGTTGTCTATCGCGGTATTTCTCGGTTTTCCCGAATGATTCAAGGTGCTTTTATTTTGAACAGTCTCTAATTAACTTACGTTTGAACACATATCGTCCCCTTTCTTGCTTACAAGCAAGAACCTGACTCTGCTCTCGCGTCTTGAGCAAGAGGCTGTCACCATATCCAGCATCCCACGTTCGCTGGGAATTACCATTTTCTTGAGCCAACAGGTCGCAGCAACGGGGATTCCTTCGGCGTTGCCACGAAAGCAGCAGACGTTCCGGGGGAGCTGTGCTTAAGTCGTGAAGACGTATGAGAAAAGAAGGTACAGCCAAAAGAATTCTTAATTTCAACATTGTATGCAGGTGAATGCCAAGCTTCTCCCTGGGACCCCCCCCGGTACCCATTTTATTGGAGAGTAAGTGGAGCTCAGAGTTACTCTCACCGCTACTCAAACCCTTGTCGATCAGTCCGCAGCCCACAAAATAGTCACTGGAAAAAGGTAATAGTAGGAATTTTGTTCTGAGAGGTTTCACACTTTCTGTGTTTTATGCTTAACTCCTTATTGTGCACGCTGTAGCATAGTTAGTTGAGGCACTATGCTACAAGCCGCATGGTCATGGGTTCGATTCCTGATGAGGTTAATGAATTTTTCAATTGACGTAATCCTTCCAGTCGCACTATGGCCCTGGGTTCGAATCTGTCTCAGAATTTTCCTGGGGGTAAAGGGCGGTCGGCGCGTAAGGCTGACAACCTCACCGCCATCTCTCAGCCGATTGTGTAGAAAATGTGGGATCCTCGACATCTCACAACCCTATGGGACTCCACGGTCTGTTACAGGGATACCTACATTTTTTTACTCTAATCCGTTGAGGCTNTGCCATCTCTCAGCCGACTGTGTACAAAATGTGGGAACCTCAATCTCACAACCCTATGGGACTCCACGGCCTGTTACAGGGATACCTACATTTTTTTACTCTAATCCGTTGAGGCTCCTAGTGAACGCGTTATGATCTTCATGATAGCTGCCGTGTTCAGAACGAATCTAGGCCAGAAATAGCCTTCAGTGAAGACCGTGAAGGTGATCCCCTATCTGACCTGATGTTAATAAACTTCACTCTGCGTTCCCCATATGCTTTCATTGCTTTGCCTCAACTATTTCAAAGTTCCTTGTAATTTTTACGACAATCTTATGATGACGTTGACGGAAACGATTGCTGATAGTGGCCAGGATCATCGGCTTGAAAATTCATAAAGAAATATTTCTTGTTTACAATGGAATTATTCCCGTGAAAAGCCGTTCACAAATTTTCTCAAGAAGACTCGAAAGTCCCAGATGATGCACTACTAGAGGCGGAAGTGGCTGAGGAAACAGAAGATTTCTATGCTGCGGGTTTCGATGCAGTGGTAAAACGATGGGAAACGTGTATCGATGTTGGTGGAGTATACGTCGTGAAATAACTTTTTTTTTCTTAGGTTCGAGTATCATATATTTTACGTTCTATATCCATTTTTTATCTACTTGTTGAATCTCCCTCGTACTTACGGGTTGTCGTAAATGTATTTTTTTTCCTTCGCACTACAGCCCCAGTGGGCCTAGGCCTACCTCAACGAACTTCTCCGTTCACTTCGGTTTTTCTAAATCTTACACATACGATAGGACTCCTTGGGCAGGTGATCAGCTCGTCGCAAGGCCTCTACCTGTACACAAACACAGAAAAACGCACACAAACATCCATGCCCTGAGTGGGATTCGAACCCACGATCCCGGCTTCCGAGCTAGCGAAGACAGTGCATGCCCGTAAATGTATTTACAGTATTTAAATACAAGCGACACATTCTGAAAGGTGTTAAATGAAATTAATTTTGGTCCGCATCGGTTCAGCATAACGTGATGCCCAAAAGGGAATGTATTCAGCTTACATAAATAGCTAGATACCAGCCGGTGTAGTGACTGAGCTACGAGCTAGAAGACCGAGGAATCTGCAATCGATTCTGGCAAGGAAAAGAGATTTTATCTTCTTCACTGCATCCATACCAGCTTTGGGGCCACCCAGCCTCCTATCCAATGTGTACCTGGGACTAGTTCCCCGAGGGTAAAGCGGGTCAACAGTGAAGCTGGCCACTCACCTCCAACCAGTGCCGAAGTCAAGAAAACATGTATCTATACATCTACTCCCCCATACACCTTCATAGCGTAGTGCTTAATTAGTTAAGCACAGCGACAACTTTACCTTTTACCTTATCACTTAGAGATGAAAGATGTAACAGGAACAATTGCGTGTCTCTTCACTCCAGTAAACTGTTTGGTTTATTCACGACAAATAGAAATATTAAACAGATTCAAACAGAAAGAAGTGACGCTTACCTGTCGAGATAATAACAGCCCAAAGCATAACGAAGTGACACATTTTTCCCCAGTAAACAAACAATGCCTGCAGGAGTCTCAGTACACTGAAAACTAGGCCTCCTTGTTAAGAAACTCGCAGACTACGTTGCTGTGAGGAGCTTGATGTGCTGCAGGGCAGTTTCTAATGTCTTCATATGTGAACTGAAGTGAGGTGAGTCAAGACTGGAGGACACCAGCGAAGGTCGCAAGTAGGCTGTACAGCTGCTTCTGTGTGTTGCCATCACTACTGCCAATACTTAGAACCAGGCTGGCAGAATTCCGGCTCTGTGGTTGATTTGTTTATGCTCTTTCGAGTTGTATAGCAACAAATGAAAGGCAAGCTAAAGTTGACCGGTGCTTAACTAATAAGGCGCTACATCATGATGGCGTATGGGGGAGTGGATATGTAGATCCACATTTTCTTGGCCTTGGCAATAGTGGGAAGTGAGCGGTCAGCTTCACACCCAAGCCGCTTTACCCCTGAGGAAAGAGCCCCGGGTACACATTGGGTAGGAGGCTGGATGGGGCCCAGAACAGGTCTGGACGACGTGCAGAGGAGAGAAATCTTGCCCTTACTGGGACTCGAACTCCTACCCCTCGGCCGTCCTGCCCGTAGCCAGTCTCTATACCGACTGCGCTATCCTGGCTCCCACAAACAACAGGTAAAATGATATGAAGAAAGAACCAAGTATTAGTAAGGACACAGCAGTAGCCTAGTGTGGTATTGTGTGTAAAATCATGCGTCGCAATTTGTATGAATTAGAGACGACTGAAAAAGACGTTACCACGGCTTATTTTTTACTGACATTCTGGTGGGACTGGGAGCAACCATGAACACTTCAGGTTAATCGATGTGTCCATCGAGATGTGAACATGTAACTCTGATACATTTCTTCTGTGTCAGGCAAATCTGGCCCATTAATAGGGAACACAGGAACAGCAGCTCAGTAGTGAAGGGCACATAAATGGCAGAATCATCTAGAATCCGGTTTTTCATAACGATGTTACGTAATCTGATTTGTGGTGACGCACTCACAAACGAACTCAGTAATGAGGCGATCTGCCAGGCTCTCAAAAGATACGTGCAAGTGTCCTACACTTAATTATTTTACGAAAAGTTCCACATAATCAGTATTATATATATCCACATCCACCGGGGACCGCTGTTCGAGCCCTGCTAATGGCTAACCATAGCAAACAAGAAGTTCTGTGAAGAACTAATCGTCTACTTTCTTTTGAAACAACTTTATCCGCATAGAAAACGACGCATCCAACAATTATTCTACTTTTTCGTCTGTATCCGCTTCCGCCGTAAGCTTTTATCAGGGTCGTTGCTTAGCAATGATTGATAAACATACACACAGGGTGATGAAAGGGATTTAGGAGGTGTGCCGTTGATATAGGCTCAGGTGCCATGATGTACTCGTACATATTAAGTTTCATATAGTTCAGATATTTAAAAGTTAATTGGGGGGGGTTACACAGATATGTTGATCTCATAAACCCATATTTATTTTTTAAAAACAAGGAAAGAACGAGTAGGCTAAAAACAACACACGTCGAGGATACAGTTGGTAGGTTGCACCCCTTACCGTCATAACAGCGTAGATGTCCGCCGTTCTAATGAACTTTTTCCACATCAGAAAGACTAACAATCTGAAAGTATCAGTTTTGATAATCACAGTACACTCAGATAACATTAACAGAATGTACATCACTTGTTTCAGCAGGGTTAAATTGCGCTTTTACTTAAGGAAAACCGGTGCTCGTGACGGAAGGTGGAGGCAGTACCTACCTCCGAACTGCTTATATAGATCGACCAGGCTGCACCGCGTCACATCCCAGAAGATACAATCTTCATTATCACCATCGTGAGAACCATACATCTTGCAGTTATGTTGTCATATCTTAATTGGATTAAGGCGGAGGAGAATTAGCATTTCGGTTGCTAGATCAACACCCTGGCCAAACTGAAATTCGAGAATACAAGACAGACCGTCATCTGAAGCAGCCGGAATTTCAGTCTTCATTGAGAGTAATCCGTTATCTGCAAGTACCATAGCACTTACCACGAAGTCTTCAACATGGTCCAACACATCCCTGTTCACTCATGTCCATCACCTAACCAACACCACGAAGACAAGTAATCATCATCAATAAGTGTAATCCTACGTGTAAAAGGTAAAGGTAAAGCTATCCCTGTAACAGGCCGTGGAGTTCCATAGGGTTGTGAGACGTCGAGGCTCTCACATATTCTTTAGAAAATCGGCTCACAGATGGCGGTAAGGTTGTCAGCCTTACTTGCCGGTCGCTCTTTACCACCAGGATGATTCCCGGTTTCTGTTAGAAGCTGAGTCGATCCCAGGGTCATAGTGCGCCGGGAAGGATTAGGTCAATTGCAAAAATCCACCTCATCTGTAGTCGAACCTGCGACATTCCGGCTTGCAGCATAGTGCCTCAACCA
The DNA here is from genome assembly GCF_002891405.2 of Cryptotermes secundus. NCBI lineage: Eukaryota > Metazoa > Arthropoda > Insecta > Blattodea > Kalotermitidae > Cryptotermes > Cryptotermes secundus. The sequence goes on from NW_019731600.1 coordinate 1,099,304, forward strand.
ACTACGTTACCGCGTGCTCCCAATCCTAAGTGTGGGAAAGCTAAAGCGACATGACCGTGTCAAGTAGGCTTATTCTCATATACACATGTGTGTGTGAACGTATAACGTGTTGCAAGGTCTAACAGTGTCATCAAACCCAACATCTGTGGGCAAGTGAAATCCACTAAAGCCGACTGAAGTCTGCTTCACGAGCTGAGTGTCCTTTGTGCGCCGGCCCATCCTTCTCATCACCGCTCCTGTATCATAATCACAGGCGATCCGTAACTCCAGCAGCAGCCTTGCTTTGTGTCCAAACGCCAAAGCGTCCACGACACAAAACCCCATAGTAACTGAGCTGCCCTGAACCTTCTTTCCTAACTGTTTCTTTACCCATTTCAGTAACGTAAACCAAGAAACTAACTACTGGAGCTCAGTCAGTAACATCTCAAAGGATTACCCCGCGCATCGTCGCCCCCCGCCTGCTGGGCCATTCCATGAACCAGATCCCGTGACGACCGGAGCTGTAAGCCAGGACGCCGGAAAAGAAGAAACAAGTAGGGTAGGCAACCTGAGACGGAGTATCAACGAGGGTGGGCCGTTATAAAGAATTGTTTTCATTAACGCTTTTGTGCGGTGTAGATGAATCGAGGTAGCTCAGCGAAGCAACTGGTCATCGTCTAAAATTCTGAGTTTGCGGCCACAGTAGGAACAGGGTGAGTCTCCTCGTTGTGATGCTTACACTGGTTCTGGGGCGCACCCAGCCCTTAAACTAATGTAGCACGGACTCAAAATTATGAGAAATATTTACTCGGGAGTAAGTAATTATAAAAAAGCACTTTTAAATATAGGGTCTACGCCTTCCTTGCACAAAAATAAATCCAGTTTTACAATCTGCTCTGTATATTAAACGTCATATTGCTGAATTCATAGTATAATTGACGTTTCTGTATATTTCCTTCATTATTTGTAAATGTCACTTCGCGGAAAAATAAAAAATGTTCAGTGAAAATGTGAGGGTGTGGCAACATACTCTGGCATCTACTGATGTCAAGGACACAACAGAAGATTTTCAAGGACATGTTTGCAGCACTGGAAGTACTAAAGTTTAATGATTTGAAAGAAAGGAAGTTGCATAAAATGATGCTGTCTACACTTTCCTCAAGTACGGTTATGAAAACAGAAGAACTGCTCCGAGTGAGTATACATCCACTCATGCGTCCACCCCATTTATGCTAAAATATTCTATTTTGTAGGTTCAAGATCATGAAACAATTCAACACAAACTGCGTTTTTCTTTTAAACAGCTTTAGTGAATAAATACAGTTAAGTACATTCAAAGAAACTCGTAAGAATTCGTTTGGAATTGCAGTTGACATGTGGCAGTGATTACTCATTATACGATGCATAGCGAAACCACGGAATTCTGGATTCAGGCCCGAAAAAAATGCTCATGTGAGGTTAACCATTGCTGCAGGCTCCGATGAATGAGAGTCGAACATCTGAAAACGTAATAAAGACAATATTAAGGGAAATGTACAGCGTGGCATAGAACCCTTCAATTCACAATAAACCTCTCATAGTCCTCTAAAAATAAGATCGGAAAGGTGATAATACATTTGTAAAGTGATGAAATGAATCAATTTTAGAGATAAAAATGCAGTAGTCTGCAGTTATAGAATACAAAGTGGGAAAATTTTCAAAATAAGGAAATTAAAGAGAAAATGTGATAATGAAGAAAGCAGTCTTGTGGGATTTGGCACCGTGTATATGTGGTATTAACCGACGTTTCGGAGGAACGTATCGCCCCCATCTTCAGGGTAGAAGAAAAAGTATAAGAATTCTGCAAGCGACAACACCGTGAGAAACGGTAAAGCAGACTGCGGGGCGATACGTTCCTCCGAAACGTCGGTTAATACCACATATACACGGTGCCAAATCCCAGAAGACTGCTTTCTTCATAGTCACCGCCGTGAAAGCCTCAAATCTTACAAAATGTGATAATGTTCTCGTGCACGGAGGAGTAGAAAGAAGAAGAAATTTTTACGTTGTAACGAGACAAAAAGAAGAATAGGAGGAGGAGAAGGAAAAGGAACATAAATGAAGAGGAAATGGAAGAGAAACAACCCGTCCTGAGTTGCAGGTTGTTAGTAAAATGAAAACCTACTTCGCCCACATGACCGTGCACAGTTCAGTTTCTGCAGATTTCCGTACGTGACCCCGTCACTGCCACACACGGGATTGAATTGCGGGGGTGCGGGACAGTCGCACCCCAGCAGGGAGCCGTTACCGTCCACAACGGATGGGGTGGCGCTGTCGTCCGCAGACGCTCCCGTAACTGGTTTAGGTGCTCTTGTCGTTGAGAGTGACCTCCAAGACGGACGTTCAAACGTGCCCCAGAATTGTGCTCTTCCACTGACTACAACACTTAGCACCAGAACTGCATGGGGAAATTCGATTGTTATCGCCGTGAAACTTTATATCTTGGCCTGGGGAAGAAAGTCTGCGAAACCCAAAAGCTCAGGAACGAAATAAATATTAAGTGTCGAATAAAACTTTCGTATTTAATTTAATTTCTTATATGATGACCGTCGACACAACAAGTAATATGGGAATACCTTCAATAAAGACAATAGGCGTTGGTATATATCTTACGTGCTTAATATCGTAACTGTGCTACATGTTTCGACCGTATAATTAGGTCATCATCAGACACTAACTCAAGTGATTAAAAATGGTTATAAACTTTCGTATTTTGAGTAACATCGCAGTCCATAGATTTAACTCAGAAATTTTACGACTCGGTAGTGAGACCAAGGAGGGGAAGATGAACTTGATTGAAGTGACTCAGAGCTGTGCCAAATGGCAAGGTTCGTTGTTAACAGTAGCTCTTAAAATTCTTTCACAACGTCTTGTCTTTATAGGACTGTCCTGCCATTGTCACACTTTGTTGAAAGTAGTTATCCGTGAGTAAGTCTCATTTCGCGCAGGCTCATTTGTTACTCTGACTCATGAACTTACGTTGATGAATTATAGGCTACTTATGTTTGATGTGAAGGTAATTATGTTCGAGCTTTACAATATCAATTAGCAGCTATTTGTGGTGAGTGAAGAATTCCTAGTTACGGACCCCGACGTTTCAAAGACGTCGCAATAAAAGTCGGCAACTGAATCCTGCTCTAAGCCAATTCGATACATTTCGTGCCTTTAAGATTAATTTTAATATTATCTTCTAAAACAGTTAATTGATAACAGAACTATTAAAACAGTCACACTTACCGCAGGAAAGAAATGCGAGCGTCTTCATTGTGTTCTCCGCTACATATGCACCTACTATGTTAACATGACACGTTGGGTTGGGCTATTTAACGGTGTTCCTATCGCTATATCTAATGACGCGTTAGGTTACGAAAACAGGAAATATCTCTTAAACGAGAAGTGTGACTTATCTCACATTATGGATTTCCCTAACAATAAAATTATGTAGTAAATGCAACCAAAGGGGGAAGAACAACTCGCTACTGCATATTTTATCCCGAAATAGGAAATTCCAGGCTGTTCTTCTTATGCCAGGGAAATAACGAAATATTTCAAGGAATTAAAGCAAAGAAGATAGATGATATTTTTTATTCTGCCTTTCATATTTTGTTTTCCACAAGGGAAAATATTAGAATTAATTGTATGAAATAAGTGATGAATATGTGAACTTATTTATCCTGACTCAGGTCATAATAAAATTGCAAGTTCTATTATTAACGGAAACGAACTTGGTTTCCATAGCAACGGTATTTTTTTTATTGGTTTGATAATTAGAAAGGGTTTATGGGGTTAGACCATATGTTCTACCGTTTTAAAGAATTAAAGTTTCTAGCAACCATTACACCAATTTGTCAACCATGTTCTTATTTTTTAATTGTCGGTCCCCTTAATGCAGTAGCATTAGTAGTAGCAGTAGACGTTTTCTTATTTATAAGCAGTTCATTAACAGAGGGCGTCTCACTGTAGGCAACGAAACGATTAACACTGTTCATACCAAATTCAGCATCGGACAAGATCATGGATAATTAAAAAGTTGCGAAGTTATAAGTTATTCTTTTAGTGAAATGGACATGTTTCTTGTCCGAAGTTATTATTTTAAACTTTGTCTATCGTCCGAGTTTAATAAAACCATTGCGATTCTGAAATGGGTTTCATTCCGTCTTCAGGTGAAGAGAATAGGAAAGGAAAGCTAGTCTGTGCTGTCCGTCAGCATTCTCTCAAACCATGATTTGATAATAGCTCTGATGTGATTGCTGGGTGATCCTTGGCTGATAAGAGGCTCAACTTGAAGCACTAGGGCTCTTCAGTCAAGAACTTCCGTCTCTTTCGATATAACTAAAAATTCACGTCACAAAGTTAGAAATAGCTAGACTTTCGTTGTTCTTGTCCAGCCTACTTTCCTCAAATAAGGAAAGTTAATGGGAATTATGGGCTTATGGCGGTTTTTATATGACAGTTTTTCTGCCACGCAATTTTGAACCAGTTGATAGATGCTTAAGAAATTTCGCATTAGCACATGCCACTGGAGGTCATACGAACCCCCTATTACACAATCAGTTGCAGCAAGCGTGAAAGTAGTAAGAAGACAGGACGGGCTTCAGTTGTTTACTCGTATATAACGGTAACAGGCCGTGTAGGCCCATAGGGTTGTGAGACGTCGAGGCTCGCACATTTTCTTTAGGAAGTCGGCTCACAGATGGCGGTAAGGTTGACAGCTTTACGCGTCGGCCGCTCTTTAACCACAGGAAGATTCCTAGTACTCATTTCTGTTAAAGGCTGGTTTACACGTATACGGGGGACTTAATTAAAAATCGCTGTGAATAGTACGTAGTTTGCTTCAGATCTGGGACTATTTCGTATCCAAATCACTAAGTATACATTAATTTTTGAGGAAAATTAGGATTCAGAAGAAAAGGAACTGATAATATTATTTTCAGCCATGTTAACCATTTGAAAAATTTCAGAAGAAAAATAGTAAAACATCTGAAAAAAGAAGGTAGGAAATATACGCATAGAAAAGCACCTGAATGTCCCGAATTTGATATTAGATATTCCTACAGAAACACATTCTATTGTAGGGAATATACATTTGGAAGAGAAACGGTCGAAATTATTTTTTTTTGAGGCTTAAGTAAAACCGAAAGTGAAGGAATGTCCTGAGAATGAAGGAGACGAAGAAGAAAAAAGGAGGATACATGAACACGGAAGAAGATAAGAAAAAAGGCATACCAGAATGAACAAAACGGAAAAAGGAAGAAGCAAAAGAAAAAAAAGAAAAAAAAAAAAGAGCGTAAAAATGAAAACTGACTTTTCCCACATGACCGTGCACATTTCAGTTTCTGCAGATTTCCGTACGTGACCCCGTCACTGCCACACACAGGATCGAACTGGAGAGGGGCGGGGCAGATGCATCCCAGCAGGGAACCGTTACCATCTACCACAGGGCGGCTGGCGCCGTCGTCTTTGGGCTGTGGTGTTTCAGGCATCGATGCATCCTCAAGATCTGGCCTCCAAAATGTGGGTACAAAATTTTCCCATTCAGTCTGCCGAAGCACACGCGTCCTTCCATTGGTTCCTTGATTCAGCAACAGACCTGCAACCAACGATCCAGTTGCAGAAAACGCTGTAGACTTGTAGAGTATAAAGCTTGGGTTTCGTCGGGTAGCGGTACCGTAATCAAGCGGCCGTAATATGACGGTGAATGACGTCACTAAAACGTTGCCATGGAAACAAAGGAACATGGTTTCCACGGCAATCGAAAACTGTAATAATGTCTCAAGTAGAATTAATCTGTTGTTCAAGGAAATAAATCAATGAAAAGAATCAGTGAAATCTGTATACGGTAAATACTGTGAAGGGTTTTGATTCGGCTATAGTTCAAAATTGTCCAAGTAAATTTATAGGGTAGAGGGTAAAGAGTAGTATTGTGTTGAAATCTCAAATAGGTTCACAGCTCTGGAAAACTTGGAAACTTATATGGATGTTAATAAAGCTTGGGAAACTATTAGAGAGTTAAAATTTTTAGGTTTCATATTTACCCGTTTCTGAAAATGAACTTCAACGCATAAATGTTAATATTTGACGGACGTGCAAGAAATTGATCCGCATTAACAGGGACCATATCAGGTATCTGCTGCGACTTGGGTGGCTTTTTAAGTTGTTGGTCTATGGGCTTGTCGATTGTCGACTGCGAGTCCGAACACGCGCGGAAATTTTGATGGGAGGAGGTCGCATTTCTTCCGACGGACCAACCGAACGATTTGCGACAGGCTCATAACATAACCTTACTGTATATTGAATAAGACGCGGTATGTTCTTGAATACAGCCAAGCAAATCACATTAAAATATTTTTAGAAATTAATAAAATTACAATAACTTACAACATGAAATAGCAATTATCGTTGAGGTCTTCATTGTTCTCTCTTCAGCTACTGCTCCTTACTACTAAACAACACATTTGTACTCAAGATATTTTTGTCGTTAAATCTGGCGGAAACTGTTTACCCTTAAGACAGTTCTAAAGAAAACAGGAAGTTTTTTGTGGGACAGGATATCCTTTGAGGTTTCTTCCGCTCGTTGATTTCCCATCGCAGCGAAAATGAATCCTTGATTCGTCCAAGATTCTTAACACAGTGTTTCCAGACGCTTTCTTTGCCATTCATATCAACTACTTGAACTGATAACAATTTATCCCTGTTAAAATAATCTGTCAGAAGTGACCAACAGTATTGAGAGGTATAGTACACGCCATAAATCATGAAAAAGATCTATTAGTAAACAGAACTGTTTCACTGTCCAAATCTATGATCAGTTTTTCATGTAAGATTTTGTTTACATTTGCACCAGATCGAAATGTGTGACATCCATTACATGGTTTTATAGACGAAATAGCGGATTCAGAGGGAGTCGGATATTGCTTTTCTACATTATCCATTTACCAGTGAAATGCCGTTGAAAATTAAACGGGAAACCTCTACGTATGTAATGTAAACTTCATGTTAATGGCTAGAGATTAAATACAAATTTAATGTTAACACAGCTGCAATAATACTTTTATACATACACAGTTTGTCTGTGACTTCTAGTACTTGCGCCGGTGGGCCTCTCAGGCTTACATATACATATAATCCAATTTCGATTTCCTCGAATTAAATATAGTGACTAGTCCCACCACATAAAAAAGCTACGAGCCGCCACTGGTAAATCAACCTGAGAGGTTATTCGCCACAGTTTACCTGAAAAGCACATAAAATTACTCCGGTTCAGTGAAGTAATACTGGGAGTTCGTGACGTTTTAGTCCAGTCCTGCCTTTAACTCACTGCGCTTTTGTTATGAAGCGAGATGGCGTATTTCTGTGGTGGTAGCAGATTTACGGAAGAAGTATGTTTTGTCACTAATGATTTATGGATCATGTTGTAATTTTGTAAAGTCCGATAAGCAGTAATCTATTTATCTTGCCCAGTGTGGTTAGAATACCACGTGACATAAGAGACTACGAAGTGAAATTTTAATATCTTCAAGGTTACGTGTACAGTACATTGATTTTGTGCTGGGATCTCTTGACAGATTTCATCACGATTCGCTTCTGCATGCCTGGGCAAAAAGACATGCAAATGGTGGTTTTTTGGAATCCTCCAACATTTTTTGTGGTTAATTTTACGGTGCTGTCAGCATCTGGATTGCATAGCGTAGATCGGTAGGATGATTGCTGAATTGGAAAGGATCTGGAAGGACGCAATTGTGGCCTGAGAGACGTACTATCTAGGCATTAGCTTTGAGGGGTTGAGGAAAACCACGAATAACCTTTGTCGGGATAGTCGATGGACGACGCAGGGTGCCCATACTGGCAGCACTACAGATATCTAGAATTGCTTGTTATGGACTGCAAGGCTGAAGTAGAGAATAAGCAGTACGACATAAAGTACAACATTATATTTATAAAGAATGAATACCTATAATCTAGTTTCATCATCATCATCGGTAATCTGTCAGACAACAGGTCCACAGTCTCTTCCAAAACAATTCCTCCACTTAATGCGATCTAGAGCTTTCTCCTTCAAATGACAGTATCCTCTTCTGTCCCCAAGGTCATCCAGTATCTTCTTACGTCTTCTTCCTCGTCTTCTTGTCACTTCTATCCGCCCCTCTATCTTTCCTTCAATAACTTCTTTTAGAAGGCAGTTTCTGCGTAAAACATGACCAATCCAATTAGCCTTCCGTTTTCTTATTTCGTGTAGGATATTCCTCTGCTCACTGACTCTAATTAACACTTCTTCATTTCTCACATAATCGGTCCAACTGATCTTCTCCATCCTTCTCCAACACCACATTTCGAAACTTTCCAGATGTTTCTGATCTACTGCCCTAAGTGTCCATGTTTCAGCCCCATACAGAGCTATGCTCCAAATGTAGCATTTCACTAGTTTCTTCCTCAAATTTAAGTCCAATTTGCTGGTAAAAAGATTCTTCTTCTTGCTAAATGCAGCTTTTGCCATGGCAATCCTGGATTTAATTTCACTAGTACACCTTCCATCATCTGTTAACAAGCTACCCAAATATTTAAAACATTTCACATTCTCCAGTTGTTTTTGGTCTATCTTTATTGTGACTGGGGTTGGTTGTCTCGAAATTTAATTACTTTTGTTTTCTCCACATTCATTTCCATGCCATAGCACCTTCCAATTTCAATTAGTCTATCAATCATGCCCTGTAGCACAGTTTCTTCCTTAGCCATTAACACAAGGTCATCTGCATATTTCACAGTTTGAATAATTTGCCCTCCTACTTTGAAGTCACCGAGCCCATCCAGAGCTTCCTTGGTAAGGCATTCGCTGTACAAGTTGAACAGAATTGGTGATAAACAGCATCCTTGTCGAACTCCTCTTCCAATCTGCACACTTCTTGTCTTCCCTCTGTCCAGTCGTATTCTAACTTTCTGATCCATGTACAATTTGCTGATCGATCTTCTTTCACGCCAATCGATACCTGTTTCCTTTAGGATCTGCATTAATTTGGTCCAGTTTACACGGTCAAATGCCTTCTGCCAGTCTATGAAGCAAACACACAGTTCTTCATCTATCTCCAAAGTTCGTTCTGCTATAATTCTCATCATCCCAATTGCATCCCTGGTTCTTTTTCCTCTTCTAAATTCAAACTGATCTTCTCCAAATATATCCTCTATTTTCCTTTCAGTTCTTCTTTTAAGTATCTTTGCTGTTATCTTTGCTGTATGTGCAATAAGGCTTATTGTGCGATGGTCGCTGCATTTTGTAGCTTTTGTCTTTTTCTTTAAGGCAATCAATTTAACTTCTGTAAAGTCCTTGGGCCACTCTCCAATTTCATATAAATCTAGTTTCATCAACCATAAATTATTATAAGTCAGTTGTTGCTACATTTTTTAGGTTTTCGTGGTAATGAAGAACCAGGTTGTGGCCTAAGCAATGGCACAGTAGAGCCTGGTAGATGTGTATTGTTTTGGTTAAACACATGCATCCGTTTTTATCCTGTATAAGGTGGGAATATGCACCTCCGAAATATACATGCACAGCTACGAGGCCACACGATGCCCATAATATTAACACTTTCAAGATTGATGTTGTGGCCGTAATAGGAGGTTACAAAGTTACCAACTGCGCTTTCGACATCTGCCGTACATAGTTCGGTACTATTTGGCGAACCTAACGTAATTGTCCTTCATAGATGACAGGAAGGAAGGTTGAATATGACGTCAAATTTTTCTGCTCATTTCTTGTTCCTGCGGTTTCGAACCCCGCCCCTCTCTGGCCAACTCTGCTCTGTAGATCACGTGTTCCAACATGTTCGGTTCTTAGGGTTGGACGTCACTCTGTCTGCGGCAACGGGTTGGTCAAGGTAAGTTATTCCGTTTGTGACAAATTGAGATGTATTAGGGTTGGAGGCCTCTTCTCTTCTACATTAACGTGTCTGCCAATTCCTACGAAGTGGCATTACGATGTTTCTTTTAATTTCATTACGCAATGAAACTTAATTTGTGGTATCTCGTATATACCTACTGCTTAAATCGAAAACCAAATTTGGAAGATATTGTAATTCGTTTTATCTTGTAGCCATTTTGGTTTCTAGAATAAGCGGACTGATGTTCAGATATCTGAACATGTGCAGGCAGAGAATTTGCTTACAGAGTTGAAGCCATTTAAGAATATCATTACGGGATCACTCTTTTCGGTAATAATGTTCGATATATTTCCTTTTCTTTTTCCAAACTCGGTTTTCTCACTCCCCCAAACCCTCCGGGCTCAATTAAAATACAATGTTTAAATAGTTGTAAGATATAATGATCATTGATGACGTTAATTATTTTAATAAGAAGAGAATTTGAAAATATAAAGCAATTACCCCGTTTCGCTTCGCACAGAGACATCGGTCTATATGCCACGTCTTCGTATTCATGCGACTCAACATGGCAGGACCTGTTAGAATCCTACAAATTCGTTTCGCTTTTATGACTTCCTTCCGAACAACCTCATGGCCACTCTAGTAAACCTCTCATTCGATGAATATTATTCACATGGAGGAAGTTTCATATATATCTGTATAAAAAAAGGAACTAGTAGGAAGTGTGCAAACGCTATGATTTTATTCGCTCGGACATTGAATTAAAACAAATTGCATTGTGTTAGACCACCTATAAGTTGCATTATCCCATTACTTGCTTACAGAGCTGAGCCTTTCTTGAGGAGAAGCCAAACTGCAGCTACTGAAGAACTTCACAGCATTTTATGGAACCCGAAGGTTCAAAACCGTGTACACAAGAGCCCTCCACTGGTCTCTATCCTGAGCCATATCAATCCAATCCATACCATACCATATCTCTCGGATCCATTTTAATATTGTCCACCCACCTACTCCTTGGTCTTCCCAGTGGTCTCTTTCCTTCTGGCTTTCCCACCAATATCTTACACGCATTCCTCTTCTCCCCCATTGGATTATCCTATATAATACATAAAATAAGGATAATGGAAGCACTGAGCAAAATATTTATAAGAAAATTACTTAAAGATGATTTAGAGGATGTGTTCTACATAATTATGGCATATAGTCTGCCCACACGGGCCATACGCAGATGTCAGGTTTCCCTTTGTCTAGTTACGGCTCATCTGAAGATACAGGTTTCCTTCCAGATTGTTCCAGTGTGCAAGTGTAACTCTGGGAATCGTGGATTTATGAGACTTGTGTTCATGTATGGCACCGCATGTTTCGAACCAAAGACTTTAGAAAGGTCCCTTATTTGAAGTGTTATATGGAAACATTTTATCATCAACAGCGGTATTGTGTAATAGACCTGTAAAAGAAATGTCTGGGGTGTAGGTATAAATATATTTAGCTCTCAGTTTCAAGTTGAAAGAAACTGGTTCATGCATTGAAGCCATGGAGCTGAATCTTCCGCGATAGGCCAATAGTTGAGCTCAGGTACACAAACTGCAGCATATTTCAGAACCACACGGTTCATTACCCCCTCCAGTGGCCCCAGTCTGGAGCCAGGTGTATCATATCCGTAACTTTTCATCTCATTTACTCAATATACATTTTAATATTATCATTCCATATGTACCCAAGTCTTCCTAGTGGTCTCTTTCCTTTGGTTTTCCCATCGTAATGTTTTATGCACTAATAGCTACCGTAGAGCCGGGATAGCGGCTGGCTGCGGGCTGGAGGGCGGAGGGGTTGGAGTTGGCCCATATTCGCCTCATATTCATCCACTGCCCCATACACCTTCATGGCTTAGTGCTGAAATTTGTTGAGCAGAGGGACAGCTTTTCTTTTTTACCTTACCTTAACGTTGTCTTTCCAGGGGGTGAAGCGGCCGGGGCTTGAAGCTGACCACTTAACCTCTAGCCAGTACCGAGATCAAGAAAATGTGGATCTATACATTCACTCCCCCATACACCTTCATGGCATAGAGCTTGAATTTGCTGAGCACAGGGACAACTTTTACCCTTTTACCTTGCCTTGACGTCATGAATACAGTTCCCATTTGTTAGTGTCTTCCACAAATATTTGAACTTCGCCTCATTATCTTCCCATCGCAGGTCAGCTGTGTGGATTCATGGCGGAGAAGTGAGAACGGAGCGTTTTCTCAAGAGAACTTCGGATTCCAATGCTAATTCTCATTTCACCAAATGTTCCATGTTCATTAATCATCCTATTATCGATTAATCATCCTATTATCGAAACATCTTCCTCTCGACACTGACAGCGTCGTTAAATAGCAAACTTAAAAATGTTACAGGATTAATTATCAGATATGATTTTTCTCTCAACGTACGTATAGTACAGCATAATATAGGATAAGTATATACTTAGTTTCTTTTTTATTGTCTTACATAAAAACATTCTTGCTAGCGTCTAATAGGGCTCTTGGTCTTTTATTATAAAGATATTTGTTCCTCTAGTAGAGTAACATTGTTATGATGGCTAGGATGGGTGCGGTTTAGGGTACCTGTGCAAGGATATGTCCCTAGGGTAATGCCCCTTCCCGAATCATAATGAAACATCTTCCTCTTAATTAAGTCAAAAACGGTAACATTTATTAATTCAATAACATAATAAGTTCAAGCAAATTTAGTCTGCTCGCAATCACTTCGTCTCTATGCTTAGGTTAACTGGCCAGGCTGTGACAAACAGATCTCTACTTACAGAATACAGCAACTTTCTCGATGGCGAACATGGTGGTGCTCAGTGCGTGCAGAGGTCTGTTGGTCAACCGGCTCCCTATTGCCTGCCGCCTAAGTATAGCGGTTCCCCCTGGAGGATGGACCGTTTATCTAACCTGACTATCAAGAAGAAGTGCTTCCACTTCCATTGTATAACGCATAAATACTCTATATTTTCCTCAGGCACATTGTAACAGAATTTACAATTGGGCAGTCATCCTTCTTTGTCATTTTTTGCTTTCTAAGCTAACAAGTGATTGCTTGACACCGTACAGACGTCATAGGATATGTGATTCATCTCCTCATGACATTTGTTCCAAGCTTCAGTTTAGTAATATTATTCATCATCACGACATCCGTCGTTAGCCCTACTGTGTAGGAAGTCAGTGTGGTCTGACTTCCAACTTTACTCACTCTGTGTTTTCCGCATCCACATCCTACATCCTGTGCTCTGGCTACAGTTCATACAATTTGCTTGTATACTCATGTGATTAATTAAATGATTAATAATTGCCAATATACAGTCAATATATATTCCTCAATATCCTTATTCCTTTAAGGTAACATCAAAATATTGTATACATGTCAGGTGAATTCGTTTCATAACATCAGCGTAGACCAGAACTTTTGTGCCCCATTCGGATTGAATCTTCTGTTTTTTCTTGAACTTCGTAATGGCTAAGTCCAAAGCAAAGTGAAATAAATGGGCGTGAATCTTAGTATTCTTTGAAGCTGACACTTCTGCACTGAAAGATTGCAAATGAAAAAAAAAAGAAAGAAAGAAAAAGAAAAAAGTGGTCCTGTTTCCGTTATATTAAAAACCTTTACCAAATGTAATTGCGAAATTTCATTTATAATATTTTGTGAAAACGTTTTCCTATGTGGCCCGCTCCAAGGCTATATCACATGACAGTGAAGTTAATGCAGTGTAGTGGAGTGAAACATCTTAGTTGGTGAGCAGTCAGAACTGCTGAGGTTTAATCGTTAATGAGCAGTTGGTGCTAGAAGCTGGTAGCTGAGGCATGGGGATAGTTCGTGAACCCACAGTAAGGGGCACATCTGCTGTTGAAAGCCATTACTAGGGAACAACCAGTGAAGAGAGAGCAGACTGAGAAGACTTAGTTTGTTCTGTAGTAATTTGTAGAGAGTGAATTGGCGATAGCACTATAGTTACTTGTTAAGATCTGTGAATGGTCAGCGAATCCAGTTACCAATTACACGTGGCAGTATACATTTATGGTTACGGCTATACATGTGTGAAAACTTTGTATCACAGAAGTGAAACAGGGATGACTTGGATGGTTGTTTTCCACTTTCATAAAGACATCAATGAAGTGAAGAGGAATCTTGCTCCTATTGGTAGGACAGTACATCCTGAATACCATGAAGTACACATGGATTCAATGATTTAAATGTGATTTCCTTCAATCTTGTGGTACTTAAAAGCTGTACACCTAACACTGACAGCAAATGTATTTGTCGGTATTTCCAATATTAATGTGTACTGTACACAACTAATTATAGTTTTATAAATGTATGGTCTGAAGGTAGAAGGCAGGTTTATTTTCAGATGTGGAGAGGACTGCAGATCTGTTGGATGAGAGCTCAGGCAGACGGGAACCAGTCAGTGGTCAAAAGTAGCTCAGGTAGTGTGAATCTTATTGCAAGAGGTAATCATTCTATTGCTGTTAGTAGAAAGAGTCCAGTAATTGTATATGTGATTGTGGTTAATGAAAGAGAGTGAACAACATAAGCATTACACATGTAAGAAACAATTAAGAGAGAATTAACAAAATATATGTCATTTTTATTTCTAGGTGTGACAAATAATGTTCTGTCTGCCAATTATGCTATTGGACCAATGAACTCAACTGCAAATGTAACTGAAGTGAGGCAGAATGTGCAGGGGGTGAGACAGCCATAGCTTTTACAAGATGTAGTAAAGGAAACATGTTGAACTTTAGTGGAAAATAGAAAAGTTAGGAAGAATTTACATATTCGTAGGAAGGAGTAGGAGCATGCTTTTGATGAGAGAGTACCAGAAATTAGTGATGCTTGTGCATGTAACTGTAGCAGAAAATGAATGGTTAATCTTAAAGAGGAAGAAAAAGAAAGAAAGAAAGAAAGAAAGAAAGAAAGAAAGAAAGAGTTAAGAGAGTTTTCTCCACTGTCTATGTGGTCCATGCCGCGGCTATATAACGAGAGTCTGTAGCGAGAGGAATGAGAGAATTGGAACTGGGAGTTCAGAAGATTGAAGAGAATGGCAGTACAATGGTGTACAACAGAAAGAGAGTTGAGTCAGCTGTTAGTAGGAGAAGAGTTAGAAGTCAGCCTGTGAAGACTTTGTGTGCTGTAGTACAGTGATATCTGGAGTGTGACTGTGCTAAAATCCGTTGCCAGGAAACAGATAGTGAAAACATTGTAAAGGTATAGCAATTGTTGAGACCTGTTAACCCAGCAACAACTAGTGAATGCAGATATAGAAGTCTTTATTTTGGGTTCCGTAGTTACAGTAATCTTTAAGAGCATCTAAACCAGTGAGACAATTTAGTTATGACCTGTGAGTGTTCAATGAATGTATTCACCAATCCAAACCCCAAGCAAAGTCACTAATACACGTGACAATACTTTTTTATTTTAAAAATGTGTAAGGATTTTCTGGCATAATGGTGCTTACTGGTACAACCCAGGTATAATATGACGTGTTTTTGTTTCAGTTACAAATTCACATTATTGAAATATGGCCTGACCAATACAGTGATGGGAATGGACTTCATGAGGTGCGCTCAGGACTCTTGGCATTGTATTGTAAGCCTTGTGTAGCAGTGTTACGTAATGCGTAGGAGTGCTGGTTCTAAACAATCGTAGTATTGTAAGCCTTTGTTTAATTTTTGTTGCATCCGTTCACAGTGCTAGTGGATGAATCCTTTCAATAGTGTTCAGTGAACATTGTGTATTAACACACAGAGATATTGGGTTTTCGGACTTTATCCATCGTTCTGGTTTAAGATAACTAAGAAAAACACGGAGTTTTGGAAACTGGATTTGTTTCCGTCCTCAGGTGAGGGAAACACCTATTCCCTTAGAAGGAGCTAGCCTCAATCACTGGTCCAGTGATTGAGGCTAGCTCTTTCTAAGGGACCCAACAGAATAGGTGTTTTCCTTCACCTGAGGATGTATATTAGCTTTTACCAAGTAATTTTACTGTTTGTTGTAGACTGTGTGAGATGATGGTGCAGCAGCATCTTGTTTGAAAATGAGCTGTCCCTCCACATCCATGAGGGGCTGAAGTGATTGGTGGTCTTCCATGTTCATTGGACATATGCACAGCAAGATCTTGCAGAGTTAATAGAAACTTAAGGGGGAAGATGACTGACTTTCAGCAGGCTTATAAAGAGATGATCCAAGACCTGAGAGGGAACAATGTGCAGGGAACTGAAATACAGTGAAACCCTCATCAGTGCTCTTTGATGCGAGATCAACCTCAGGTAACAATCAGTTTTGGTGATGTATCAGTAATCTCATTGTTAAATTACATGCATGCAAGAATCCACTTCTTGGCAACGAGACCTTGAATAGGAGATTGACTGTGTGCAGACCTGCATCTGTATGCCATTGTAACCATCACCAAGCACAGAAACATGCCTCTCTGTTGACAGTCGTATGTCACGGGAAGTCTGGATGAGGATTTCCAGCACTGGAAGAATTGCAGCCGTTGTGTAAGAGGTTCATCTGCCAGCACTACAGACAGTGTGATGGGTAAACTACCGCATCGTTCTCTGCCACAAGATACCGGTCTTGCAACTAGCCTTAGAAATGTATGTCTGATAAATATAGATTGATATCCCTTTAGGTATCATTATTATGATGCTTGAAGTGTGAGTTGGTCTAAATGAATGACTTGTGTTTGAATTCTATGTAAGAAATTTAGATTTATTTTGTCCAAAAGAAAAATTGGTACAGGAGTTGGGGGGGGGGCGGAGGAGGAAAAGAAAGAAACCGATTTCAGCCTAATGCAATATGTGAGTATTGAGGGCAGAAGTTTATGCCATTAACTCTGTGTGCACCAAATTTTCGGACAGCTTGGGACAAAATACGACTTAAAGGATGTATATGTACAGCTGTAACCTAACCTAAATATCTTATAACAGAATGTACTCTTAACTTAATGTGACCTCCCTAATCTAACTTCTAACGGAAACTAACAAAACTAACCTGAGCTAACATGTCGAGGAACATACATGTACATATGTCCATAGAACAGAAATGGTCATACTGCCATAAGCTTTATGAATTTAGCTTATTGGTTTATATGAGGTTCACTCTGCACTATACCTCACCATCCATAGGAGTCACATACTGAGCATTTCTTTTGCTAAAGTCAAGGTCAGTGTAATGTAATAAAAGTGGTCCAATTTTAGGAGAAGAGATTGGATATAGACCTGACATGTTGAAAAAGATATCTTGGCACCAATTATATGGTTGTGTGGATGCTGATAAGGACATCTTATGGTGATTATTACTGTGGTGAATGAGGGGCTGTATACTTTGATGTTAATGATATGTTAAGTGTAATGCCAAACTTGTACTTGAGATTGTATTGCTTATTTTGATGTATGTGCAGCTGGCTGACTGGCTATCATTGTTTGATAGGTCTTGTAAAGTGCTATCTACTTGTATGTAGATTCTAATTTTGTTATTGCTGTTTGGAAAATATTTCAATATACCTGTAGACAGAAATATGTTTGTCGTCAAATGACATAATTGGACATTCTCAAAATCACTGTCAATTTGTCAGTTATGAAAAGAATGTCCCACTTATTAGATAATGAATTGATTTGTGTTAAGGCCAGGAGAGTTCACTGATTGACTGTTGTTATAGTTGCATGAATTTCTGTTCTACTTGCTGCCTCAGTGGCAGAGCATATGGATTGTGTGTGAATGAACTGTATGTTACCAGTTTCTGTTAATGTTGATAGTATCATGTCATTTATTGTAATGGTGTGAACGCAGTTTCTGAGGACATGAGCAATCACAGTATTTTCCATCAAGATATGTATATTTTTTTATAATGGTGTATTGTTATGTCTTTATTCTATTTGAACACAATTGTGTACATGTTCACCAGCAGTCAACAGAGTTCTGTGAGTGCTGGAGTATTTGGAAATGTGCATTAAATCAGATGTCTGCATATTGTGGATGGAAGGACATTTCTACCACCATCTTGACTTCATCATGTGATGTGTGGTGGTGATAGTGGTGAATGTGGT
>NW_019731601.1:0-370 GCF_002891405.2 Cryptotermes secundus
CAAAGCAAGCCAGCAAGCAAAGAAAAGCTAGCAAGATTGCAAAGCAAATGTAGCAAGCTAGCAAAGCAAAGGTAGCAAGCTAGCAACAGAAAGCTGGCAAGGTAGCAAAGCAAAGTTAGCAAACTAGAAACGCAAAGCTAGCAAGCTACTTACGCAAAGTTAGAAAGCGTGCTACCCAAAGATAGCAAGCATGTTACGCAAAGAGAGCAAGCTTGCAACGCAAACCTAGCAAGCAAAGGAACGCAAATCAAGCAAGCAAGCAACGCAAAGCTAGCAAGCTAGCAACGCAAACCTAGCCAGCTAGCAACGCAAAGCTAGCAAGCTAGCAAACCAAAGCTGGCAAGCTAGCAATTCATATCTGACAAGCTGG
>NW_019731601.1:440-555 GCF_002891405.2 Cryptotermes secundus
AACAAGCAAGCTAGAACGCAAAGCTAACAAGCTAGCAACACTAAACTAGCTAGCTAGGAACAAAAAGCATGCAAGCTATCAACGGAAAGCTAGAAAGCTGTCAACGCAAATCTAG
>NW_019731602.1:0-1624 GCF_002891405.2 Cryptotermes secundus
TGCGTTGCTAACTATGCGTTGTTACTTTGCTATCTTGCTAGATTTACGTTGCTGATTGCTAAATTTCCTTTGCTAGCTTGCTAGCATTGCGCTGCTAGCTTCCTAGCTTTCCGTTGCTAGCTTGCTAGCTTTGCGTTGTTAGCTTGGTAGCTTTGCGTTGCTAACTTCCTAGCTTTGCGTTGCTAACTATGCGTTGTTACTTTGCTATCTTGCTAGATTTACGTTGCTGATTGCTAAATTTCCTTTGCTAGCTTGCTAGCATTGCGCTGCTAGCTTCCTAGCTTTCCGTTGCTAGCTTGCTAGATTTGCGTTGCTTGCTTGATCGCTATGCGTTGCTTTCTTGCTAGCTTTGAGTTACAAGCTTGTTAGATTGCTAATTTTGCATTTCTAACTTGCTAGCTGTGCGTTGCTAGCTTGCCAGCTTTGCGTTTCTAGCTTGCCAGCTTGCCTGCTTTGTGTTTATAGATTGCCAGCTTTCCTTTGTTAGCATTCCAGCTATGAGTTGCTAGCTGGCCAACTTTGCTTTGCTATCTTTCCAGCTTTGCATTGCTACTTTCCAGCTTTCCGTTTCTAGCTTGCTAGCTTTACGTTGCTATATTGCTAGTTTTGCGTAGCTTGCTTGCTTGATTTGCGTTTTTCATGCTTGCTTTGCGTTGCTAGCTTTCTAGCTTTGCGAAGCTAGATAGCTAGCTTTGCGTTGCTAGCTTGCTAGCTTGCTATATATGCGTTGATAGCTTGCCAGCTTAGCGTTTCTAGCTTGCCAACTTTGCGTTGCTAGCTTGCCAGCTTTGCGTTCCTAGCTTGCTAGATATGCGTGACTAACTTGCTAGCTTTGCGTGTTCTACCTTGCTAGCTTTCCGTTAATAGTTTGCTAGCTTTGAGTTGCAAGCTTGCAAGCTTTGCGTTGCTAGCTTGCTTGCTTTGCGTTGCTTGCTTGGTTTGCGTTTATTGCTTGCTAGTTTTGCGTTGCAAGCTTGCTAGGTTTGCGTTGCTAGCTTGCTTGCTTTGCGTTGCTTGCTTGCTTGCTTTGCGTTTCTTGCTTGCTAGCTTCTCGTTGTTAGCTTGCTAGATTTGCGTGGCTAGCTTGCTAGCTTTGCGTTGCTAGCTTGGTAGCCTTGCGTTGCTAGCTTGCTAGATTGCTAGATATGCGTTGCTAGCTTCATAGCTTTGCGTTGCAATCTTGCTAGCTTTGCGTTGCTAGCTTGCCAACTATGCCTTGCTACCTTGCTAGATGGGGCGTTCCTAGCTTGGTAGCTTTGTGTTGCTAGCTTGCTAGATTTGAGTTGCTAGCTTTGCTAATTTGGGTTGTATATCTTGGTAGCTTTTCGTTGTTAGCTTGCTAGCTATGAGTTCTAACTTGCTAGCTTTGCGTTGATAGGTTGCTCTTTTTGCCTTTCTAGCCTGCTAGTTTTGCGTTGCTTGCTTGATAGCTTTGCGTTGCTAGCTTCCTAGATTTGCGTTGCTAGCAAGCTAGCTTTGCGTTGCTAGCTTGCTATATATGCGTTTCTAGCTTGCTACATATGCGTTGCCAGCTTTCTAGCTTTGCGTTGCTAGCTTTCTAGCTTGCGTTGCTAGCTTCCTAGCTTTCCGTTGCTAGCTTGCTAGGTATGCGTTGCTAGCTTGC